>NC_132919.1:11493467-11793467 GCF_047675955.1 Chlorocebus sabaeus | reverse complement strand
AGGACAGCAGACACATGGGAAATCTCCACACCTTCTGTGCAATTTTGCTGTGAACTTAAAATTACTCTGAAAATAAGATCTAATAAATTTAGAAATATATGCAGTACTTAATTTTTAACACCCTGCAGAAATCTAAAATCATTTTGAAAGCAGAGGACATAATATGTGTAACTTGGCTTTCTTAAAAATTTCTCACATCTGCTTATAATAAGATTATAATGTATTCTGACAATAATTTTACACATACTAATTGAATGTGCAAGTGATGGAACTCTAAAGAATATTCTGTCTCTCAGCTTGTCAATGAAGCAGGGACAGCCCTGGAGAAGAGAACCAGGAGTCATTTAGGAAAAGAAGAAAATAAAAAATCATTGGCTGGGCACAGTGGCTCAGGCCTGTAATCCCAGCACTTTGGGAGGTCAAGGCGGGTGGATCACGAGGTCAGGAGTTCAAGACCAGCCTGGCCAACATGGTGAAACCCCATCTCTACGAAATACAAAAAATTAGCTGGGTGTTGTGGGAGGCGCCTATAATCCCAGCTACTCAGGAGTCTGAGGCAGGAGAATTGCTTGAACCTGGGAGGTAGAAGTTGCAGTGAGCTGAGATCGTGCCATTGCACTCCAGCCTGGACAACAAGAGCGAAACTCCGTCTCAAAAAAAAAAAAAAAAAAGGTCTCAAGCTATACTAAGCAAAGACACCTACTTATGTTCATTCAACCAGTTTCCTAAACTCCTCTGGCCTGAATCCCGTTTAACAGCGATTGATAGTCACACTTACTTGTTCACAGGTCAAGAGTCAATGAAAAGAAAACTTAAAACACTGGACCCTGTGCTCAAGAAAATGCTGCATTTCAGGGTCTACAGGATGCTTCCTTGGTTTTGGCATTGCAGGGAGAACTACAGGCTGGGTGACCCCTTTTCAGGATAGGAGGGCTATCTGGCTGTGACTTTAACCCTTTCATTCGTCCCTATCAATAAATGCTTTCATAATCTTTCTTTGGCATAATACAGAGTGGAAACCTCATTTTTCCTGTAGGTCTTCATTCTTTTTAAGTCAGGGAGCTTGTTAAAAGCTTGGATTCATAGGCTGTAGTCCAAACTAAGGACTCGTACCTCTGGGAGTGAGGCCAGGTACCTCCGTATGAAAAGGGCGCCTCTGGTATGTCTGAAGCGGCTGTTGCCCTGGGCTCACGGTCGTGCAGCGGGCGTTCAGTCCACAGAGGGCCAGGGGCCAGGGCAGCAGCACCCAGGGCCTCCCTCCTGGAGGGGCTCCATGCTGTAACCTGTCCTGAGGCTTAGCTCCTCTCTGCTTTTTCTTCTCTATGAAGATGTTCTTTGCAAGGAGCTTTCATTTGTTTAAGACACTGGGAGCTGAGAGTATGGGAAGAAGTGAAAGTGATAAGGGTCCTACTCCTTCCAGGCTGGCTTCCAGGCTGGGTTGGCAGCAGCCTTTCTCTTCAGGTATTCTGGTAGAGCACTGGAAAGCCAAAGGCATATGGGCCAGGATAGCTGCCCAGTGAGTGGGGATTAAAGGGCCATAGCACGGGCCACCCGTCCAGATCTTCACTATTAAGTCAACACACAGTGCATCAGAATAAAGAGCCAGAGCAGGCCGGGTGCGGTGGCTCACTCCTGTCATCCCAGCACTTTGGGAGGCTGAGGCAGGTGGATCACTTGAGGTCAGGAGTTCGAGACCAGCCTGGCCAACATGGTGAAACCTCATCTCTACTAAAAAATACAAAAATTACCTGGGCATGGTGGCAGGCGCCTGTAATCCCAGCTACTCGGGAGGAGGCTGAAGCAGGAGAACAGCTTGAACCCAGGAGGTGGAGGTTGCAGTGAGCTGAGATTGTGCCACTGCACTCCAGCCTGGGTGAAAGAGCAACAGTCCATCAAAAAAAAAAAAAAAAAAAAAAAAAAAAAAAAGCCAGTTTAGATCCCCAGTCGGCAAGCCAGACTTTAAACTTGAACAACTGCACATCTTTAGAAATAGATTTTGTGAATCAGGAGGAGCAATCAACCACCGAAGCATAGGAAAAAAAGCCTGATGTCATCACACGTTTGAATGATAAAAATCAGTTCCTGGCCAGGTGTGGTGGCTCACACCTGTAATCCCAGAACTTTGGGAGGCCGAGGTGAGTGGATCACAAGGTCAGGAGTTTGAGACCTGGCCAATATGGTGAAACCCCATCTCTACTAAAAAAAATTCAAGAATTAGATATACTGAGTTAAATAAAAGTTAAATTCACCTGTTTGGTTTTTTACTTTCAAAATGTGAATTCCAGGAAAATTTTAATTACCTATGTGGCTGTCATATGTGGTTTGCATTCTATTTCATTTAGGCACTGCATATCTTAGATGGAGCCATGGCCAGCCCAGAATCTGGGAGGGGCTGGGAACTAATTTTTGGTTTTTTTTGGGAGACAGAGTCTTGCTCTGTTGCCCAGGCTGGAGTACAGTGGCGTGATCTTGGATCACTGCAACCTCTGCCTCCTGGGTTCACGCCATTCTCCTGCCTCAACCTCCCGAGTAGCTGGGACTACAGAGGCCAGCCACCATGCCCGGCTAATTTTTTTGTATTTTTAGTAAAGACGGGGTTTCACCATATTGGCCAGGCTGGTTTCAAGCTCCTGACCTTGAGATCCACCCACCTCGGTCTCCCAAAGTGCTGGGATTACAGGTGTGAGCCACCGCGCCTGGCCAGGAACTAATTTTTATCATTCAAACGTGTGATGACATCAGGCTTTTTTTTCTAAGCTTCAGTGGTTGATTGCCCCTCCTGATTGATAAAATCTGTTTCTAAAGATGTGAAGCTGTTCAGGTTTAAAGTCTGGCTTGCTGACCGGGGATCTAATCTGGCTCTTTGTTTTTTTTTTGAGATGGACTGTTGCTCTTTCACCCAGGCTGGAGTGCAGTGGCGCGATCTCGGCTCACTGCAACCTCCGCCTCCTGGGTTCAAGCTATTCTCCTGCCTCAGCCTCCCAAGTAGCTGGAACTACAGGCACCCACCACCATGCGTGGCTAATTTTTGTATTTTTTAGTAGAGATGAGGTTTCACCATGTTGGCCAGGCTGGTCTTGATCTCCTGACCTCGTGGTCCGCCCATCTCGGCCTCCCAAAGTGCTGGGATGACAGGCGTGAGCCACCGCGCCCAGTATAAAGTGATTGTTAAACAAAGAAAGTGAAGAAGGAAAACCTCAAGCAGAATTTCCTCTTCCCCCTCCCCCCTGCCAGGTAAGCTGGTCAGCAAAGCCAAGCACGCCTTCCACCAGTGTTCCGGGAAGAACTCGGAGCTGACGTTCCTCGCTGCTCCATCTGAGGGACTTGCCCTACTCGGGCCCTCCACCTCTCACTCACAGGCCAGACCATCCTGCGAACTCCTCCTGCCAAGTCACCTGCTTTGCCTGTTTTCCCTGCTGTTCTTCTTTCTGGCCAGCTCAGCTTTATCCCTTCCCTAGACTTAAAACTCTCTTCTCTGAACTCTGCTGCCATCCCCTTTGCACCTTCATTTTGCCATGAATACCACCGTCCTAACTTTTTCTTTTGCCTCTTACCTTCATGCTGTACTTCCCAAACTTGAGTCATCAAAAGAATTTCCGGGCTGGTGATGAAACATTACGGATTTCTAGGCCCCACCCCCAGAGGTTGGTAGGACTGGAGCCTGGAGATGGGAACATGTGATAGAACTTCCGGAGAGTCTGAGGACCAGGCCAGCTTGGGGGACGGTCCTAAGGAGAGTCCGGGATTCATGACAGCAAGTTTGAATGGAAATTGCTCTGTCTGTCTTCCTTTCACAGCGGGACCAGTAGACAAAGGTCCCGGCTGTTTTGCTGTCATTGTTTTGTCACCTTTTGGAAGTTCACCCTATCACTGTTGCTCACCTGAGTGGGCCTGTAGCTGCGGCCAAACCATGTTAACTCTGAGAACAGACCGTGGGCTGCTGTGCTCTGTGCCTCTAGGAGCCCCTGCCTTTTATGATCACCTGTCACAATCCTCCCCTTCCTCTGGAACCCCATGAATGCCACTTCTTCCCTGGGGCTTTCCTTACCCCACATACAAAACTTCTTTCTTCTTTCTTCTCCCACGTCTCTCTATGTGGCTCTTAATTAATTCTACCCTGCTTTATATCAGTGTGTGTGTGTTTCCCCACAAGACTGTCCTTCAAGGGAAGGCTCCCTTTCCAATCTCCTTTGCACCCTCCAGCAGGCAGTGCTGAGACTTGCCCAAGAGGCTCATCAATCAACATTACTTGAATCAGACTGAAAGACAAGACATCTGCCTCCCGCACCCTTCATCTTTGCCCAGGCAAGCTCTGAGATTCATGACTCCAAATGCAGCAAAGGCTCTCGGAAGAAAAATGAGTGAATGAATTGGAAATCGAATGGGTAAATAGGCTGTACCACATCACACAAGCTCCATAAGCCTTTAAAATGGCAGCACACCTGCTCAAGATAGTTACGGACATAGAGCTGCATACCTAAGTAATGGAACTGCGTTACACGACAGACAGACTTCTTATTTACTCTGTGGAATTTTGTCCTTCATTTGATTACAAGCCGGCACAGAATTTGGAAACGTTACCAAACATTGTCCATCTTCAACATTCCCTTCCTGTCTCTCCTTCCTTATTTCCTTCTACCCATGTGGAGGTGGGGTGGAGGAAGGAGAAAGAACATTAAGAGATTAAACAAACAAACAAACAAAAAACCCTAGCCTAGTTTTTTTTTTTTTTTTTTTTTGAGACGGAGTCTCGCTCTGTCGCCCAGGCTGGAGTGCAGTGGTGCAATCTTGGCTCACTGCAAGCTCCGCCTTCCGGGTTCACACCATTCTCCTGCCTCAGCCTCCCCAGCAGCTGGGACTACAGGCGCCCACCGCCATGCCCAGCTAATTTCTGCATTTTTAGTAGAGACGGGGTTTCACCATGTTAGCCAGGATGGTCTCGATCTCCTGACCTTGTGATCCGCCCGCTTCAACCTCCCAAAGTGCTGGGATTACAGACGTGAGCCCGGCCCTAACCTAGATTTTGCAGTCTGTTTCATCATCTATGTGACTCTGTGTGAAAAAACTCATACGTGTTTTTCCTATCCACATGTGACCCTGGCTGTTTAACCCCAAGAGCCAGACATGATGAAGGCGCCCGCGTGTTCCATACCTGGACTTCCAGGGCTTGTCTGAGTGTTCATTTACAATTCTTTTAATAAACAAGACAATGCAAACCAACAGCAGTCACCCTCCTCAGCTCCTCAAAGGCAGAAAGAGCTCCCATCTACCTGTCGTCTGGGTGAACAGTAATTAACAGGCTCTGTGCTAGGCATTTTACATCATCTCATGGTGAGGAAAGTAAAACTGGTAGTAGAAATAGTAGACTCTTTCCTTGTTGACAAGAAATGTCAAAGATTGTATAACACCTTGGTTCTTGCAGACAACCTCATGGCCAGACTTCGGTTTCTGGGGAGTAATACCTTTTGGGCACCTAGGATGCTGCAGGACAACTGCTCCCCAGCTTCCAGGTCCCCCAGTGCTCCTTCTTCCCCATAGGTTTCCAGCTGTGTCCTCTAGCAACGTCCCCACCATGCCTTACAAGACCGCACTCACCTTTAAGCCGAGCTCCAGCTCCCTCAGCGAGCGCTGCATCTCTCTGGTGAGGATATTCATCCGGCCACACTCCTGGAAGGCAACTACAATGTAGGGGGTGCGCTCCTCCACTTTGGCCATCAGTTCTGGGATGTTAAACTCGTCTGTCACCCGCTCCAATATTTCTTCCAGAAGTGCCTTGACCTGCCCCACAGAAGGAAACACAGCGTTAAGAAAGGGCTCTATTCTCCAGAAGGAATCCAGTTTCCTACAGTATGGGACCAGGGATGCCAATCATCCATCATCGGCTGCCCCTCCCCCTACCAACCTGGCCAAATGCTTGCCTGTTTGTCCAGGTCAACTGATTCAGGTCTGAGGACTGACTAATCACAGTAGGACCTCTTCATAGGCTGGCCAAGTTGGCTAGGACTGGCATGGCTAGCGTAATAAGATGAACACAGATACCTCTCTAAGAATTTGGAGTTGAAAAACTCAGAGGCTGACCCAGTTGACTGTGGGAATCGAACTAGAAAGCCATAAGACAGACTTGGGCCAAAAGTTGGCCCCTGTGGGCCATGTGAAGCTGAAGTGATGAGCCGCAATGATAAATCTATCTATATCCAGATACAGTATATCCATATACAGTTATAAATAATATCTATCTATCAATCATCTATCCATCTATCTAATCTGTCAATCATCCATCTATCTATCTATCTATCTATCTATCTATCTATCTATCTATCTATCTACCTACCTACCTACCTACCTACCTACCTACCTACCTACCTACCTACCTATCTATCTATCTATCTGGCCATCCACTCAGTTCTCAGTTTCTATGAGGCAACACTGCAGTTTCTATCCTTGAGTTCTGGAAGAAACACCCTCATCTATCATGTAAACCTCCTGTTGTACCCCACAATTCTTTTCCCCACACAAACTGTCAGCTAATTAGATGAGCAGAGCTGGGACAACTAGGGTCTCTCTCCTGGAAAATTGGAACTGAGGGTCAGAGATTCTGAGTTAATTTGGGGCACTTGGAGGTTGAGTCTGCCATTGTGGAATAAATGAGTAAGCCCAGGAGGTCTGTCAGCAGAGAAAGAAAGATGAAACCATTGCAGACATAATAGACCACACAGCCAGCAGGGTGGGACAGAGGGAGAGAGGGGAGGGAGGGAGTGAGCGAGCGAGCACCAGTCCCTTTCTGGAGTCCTGAGAGCTGAGCTCTAGGTGCCTGTGGAGGATATCTGTTGTTTTTGTCTGTTCATTATCTCTCTTTCCTTCTAGGAACAATTCCCTATCTCCTTTGTGAAACTACGTCTTCCTCATTGTTTTATGTTTATGTTTAGTCACTGGGCCCAGTTTCCCCTGAACCAAGTTAGGCCAATCAGATTATGTTTTCCAGGAGCACAACAAATTGAATCTCAAGCCTGGAATCCAAGGAACCACTGGCAGGAGGGAGGTGCCTGGAAAGGATGGTCTACCCTTCTTCCTGGGACTCTAGAGCCATCGTGATTTTTATCTGTTCTTAGCTTGACTCCCTTGATAGAATGAGCTATTTCTTGCCTAGTTAAGCAATGTTGGTGTCTATTGCTTACAACCAAGAAGGCCTGACAGAGTTAATAGTTCTGCCATGCATTACCCATGTGAACGTAAGCAAGTTGCTTAGGCCTCAATTTTCTCCAACTGTAAACACTTCCACGAGTGTCTTTTTTTCCACTCGTCCCCTTTCCCAACTCCCAGAGTTGATGTGAAGATCAAATCAAATGAGCTGATGAGTGTGGCTGTCTCCGAAAGCTGTAAAGAACTGTATAAGTGTAAAGGATGATAAATATTCACCTTGCCTTGTATTGTTAACATACAATGCCATCTCCAGGAAAAGAGCTGATGTTGGAAAAAAAAGAAAGTAAAAACCAATCACTCTGTCACGAATGGGTCTTTGGTGCTGTCATAGCAAAAACTGGAATCGGATTTTAATAGTACCTGAGAGCGGCTGCTGGGGGAGAAGACAAACGGCTAAAATTATATATATATTTTTTCTCTGGAGCAGAGTTTGAAAAAACAGCTCTGTATCAGTGAGCTTCCATTTGGACATGATTCACAAAAAGATGAAAAGATCATCTGGAGGTATTGTTCCAAAATACATAGGATGTGGGGACACAGAGTTCTGTTTCTTCTCTGATCAGACTGTCAAGGGTGTGGGGGCCTGAGAAGGGAGAGGGCTGATAGGGAAGGGCCCAGCTCCGCAGATATATGCAGAGCCCTCTTTTGCTCAAGGAACCCAGAGACTCTCAGATAGGAAGAGTGGGTTCCAAGGGATGGGGTCCACTTTATTTCCACAGACAAACACTTCTGCTTTCTTCCTTTTCAGAAAAGTAATAAATGCTTATCAGAAAAATCTAAACATTTCTGATACACATGATATGAGAAGCATAGTCCTCCCACAGTCTTAACTCTTCCCCCAGTGGGAGAAAAACACCGTTCGACTATTAGTTTTTTGGTATATATTCCTGCAGATGCCCTTGAGTGTACATAACTCTATTCCTCTGCCATCCATCCATCCATCCATCAACTACCTATCCATCAGCCATCTACCCATCACCCATCCATCCATTCATCCATCCATCAATTATCTATCCATCATCACCCATCTATCCATCATCCATCCATCCATCCATCCATCCATCCATCCATCCATCCATCCATCAATTATCTATCCATCATCACCCATCTATCCATCACCCATCCATCCATCCATCCATCCATCCATCCATCCATCCATCCATCTATCCATCCATCATCTATCCATCACCCATCCATCCATCAATCCACCCATCCATCCATCCATCCATCCATCCATCCATCCATCCATCCATCCATGTGTCTATCATGCCAGCCTCTCTTCTCTCTCCTCTTTAGCTATATACTAAAAATCCCCAGCTTCCCTTCATATAGATGTAAACATGTGAGCAGAATTAAGTCAAGAGTTCATGAGTGTAGGTGGAGCGTGCAACCTCTTGGTCATTTACTTCTTAACAACAAAATACTCTCTGGGCTTTGACTCTTTGTCCCTCATCTTGAGCTGGACAGCTCTGTGGACAGGAAGGAACATAGCTCATAGGAACATGTGAGCTATGTGAGAAATACCACCATGGCCAAATACTGGGATACTGCACAATCAGATGTGCACCCAGTAACTTGCCCACTTGTCCCATGCAGCACTGTGCATGGCAAGGAATCACAGTTTATATCATTTCGAAATACACACACGAGCACATACACACACCCCATTTCTTGGGTTAGCTTGGGGAGGGGATAAGGAAATGATAAGCATTAGAACCTTCTTTGAACCTTGACTGAAGAGCACTAAGTCTATTACTTATACAGTCTCAGCCTTTTTCAGTTTTAGATCTAGCAACATGATTCATTCTGGGTGGGTTCTTCTCTTTATTTTCAAATTGTACATCAAATAGTGGAATGGACTGAGGAGGGTCATATGGGGCAGCTTCTCAAAGTATGCTCACCTCATCAAAATCACTAGGTTGCCAGTGCAACCTAACCCCAGGCCTCGGAGTCAGAATTTCAATCTCTCTGGCACCTTCCTAGGCATATTAAAATTTGAGAAATACTATTTTGATGACACGACTCCGTAGCTTTATATAAAAGTCCAACTCTTTTAGTATCAGTTTGCTTTCCTAAAATCGGTCTCTAGAGCCTCAAAGTTGGATAATCTTCCCAAGGATGTTTACTTGTAAACCTAATGGTATCTCTAAATTAAAGAACCTAAGTAGGACCGGGTGCAGTGGCTCGCGCCTATAATCCTAGCACTTTGGGAGGTCAAGGTGAGAGGATTTCTTGAGCCCAGGAGTTCAAGACCAGCCTAGGCAACACAGTATGACCCTGTCTCTACAAAAAGTTAAAAAATTAGCAGGGCGTGGTGGTACACACCTGCAGTCCTAGCTACTCAGGAGGCTGAGATGGAAGGATTGCCTGAGGTTAGGAGTTGGAGGCTGTAGTGAGCTGTGATTATGCCACTGAACTCTCCAGCCTGGGTGATGGAGTAAAATCTTACTCAGAAAAATTTAAATTAAAAAAAAAAAAAATTCCAGGCAGTGCCATGAGGTGGATGTGAGGTGGTACAAACACGTCTTTAGGAAGTTGGTTAGCTTGTCTCAGAAAAAATTTCAGGGAGAAATCTCCCTTTGGTGTCCTTTTTTTTTTTTTTTTTTTGAGATGGAGTTTTGCTCTGTCGCCAGGCTGGAGTGCAGTGGCGCGGTCTTGGCTCACTGCAACCTCCGCCTCCCAGGTTCAAGTGATTCTCCTGCCTCAGCCTCCTCCCAAGTAGCTGGGATTACAGGTGCCCGCCACCACGCCCAGTTAATTTTTGTATTTTTAGTAGAGACGGGGTTTCACCATGTTGGCCAGGCTGGTCTTGAACTCGTGACCTCATGATCTTCCCGCCTCGGCCTCCCAAAGTGCTGGGATTACAGGCGTGAGGCCCATTCTTTCTTTATCCTCAGCTACCCCCATACCAGGATCAGAGCCCCCATGTTGCCTTGGGTTGTCCTGAAACCCACACCTCACCCTGGTCTGCCTTTCTACTCCGTCATTCCCTTCCACCTTCCCAACATTTCAGGAAGTCCTGTGCTTAGTAGCAGGTAACTGTGTGTTAGGAGACTCTCTGACTAGAAGCCATTCACACAAAGAGAAGGCATTTGCATTGTGGAGGAGCGTGTTCTTCCCCACCAGCATCTGCTTGGTGAACTGAGGTGGGGGTGCTTAGGGGCAGCCCCTTCCCCACCCTTGCTTGGTTTGCCAGGGAATCAGGAAGTCGCATTCAAATTTCCCAAGCCACCACTGTTCAGCCCTGCCCTTTCTTCACTTTGGCAGAGAAGCTGAATACAAATGGACTTTGGGTGGACTGGCAAAGCAAACTGCTGAACCCCATGGCAGGAACTTCCTATGATTTAACTGATGGCCAGCACGGTGATGACGGGGGAGGGGAGAGGCTCTTGGTGGTGTCAGGCAAGCATCTCCAGGCTGCAGGTGGTTGCTGCCTTGTGTGTTGTCTATGCTGTGTACTGCCAAAATGGCCAGCAGGGGAAAGATGTGCATCTCTGATCCTCAGGCTACCCCAGAATGACCTCAGGCAGCCCCCACCACACACACCTTTTCTTCTCTTGTGGCCCCCGCTCCATCTCCGGCCTGGCTGTCCCGAGGCTGCAGCTCCAGCACAGTGCGGAAGAGCTTTTCTGAGGTTTGGGTCAGGAAGCCAATCTCTGCGTTTGGGTGGAGGCCATAGAGGTAGGGGGATTCTGGGGGCAGCTCAGCGTCGATGTACTGAAAATCAAGGGCAAGCTCGATTAAAAAGCAACCAACACATACCTCCCATCTCCCACACCGGCTTGTCCTCTGCAGGGAGTCCATGGGCTGGTGTCCTCCCTCCAGGGACACTGCTCGCCATCCCTGGTTGACTTCAGCACCCTCTCCACTATTAGTGCACCTTGACATCATCTGTTTTTGTCGGCTGGACCTGTTTCCCAGAACTTCCACATTCATTCTATCGTTCTTTCTTTTCTGGGATGCTTAGATGACTTTATCTATCTCCAGTCCCACTGCTCCCTGATGACTCTTGTTCCTGCAGACCAGAGGAGGACTTCTCCTAGTCTTTCAAAAATACGCATCCCTCCCTCCCTAGTGATTTTACTTAAGCTCTTCTAGGATTCCAGACCTTTCCTTCTTCTTTTTCTCTCCCCTCCATCTAAATCAGACATGACAAACCTGAACACATACATGGGATGGCACATGCAAAATAAGCTAGTGAATTGGGCTTAGGACGAGGGAGGTGAGATTGGCTGTGAACCGGAGAGTCTGCGCCCCTGGTGAAAGGTATTCAAATAAAACAAATTTTCAAACTGTGTGTCACCCAAGCAACTCCTTTCTGTGGTCAGTGCTACTGGCCAGAGTCTGCCATGCCTAATGTCTAAAAATCCTCCCCAGCGGCTAAGGCTCAGTTTTTTTATTTATTTGTTCGTTTGTTTGTTTTGGAGCCAGGCTCTCACTCTGTTGAAAAAACTAGAGTACAGCAGCACCATCACAGATCACTGAAGCCTCCACCTCCCAGGCCCAAGTGCTTTCCACCTCAGTCTCCCAAGCAGCTGGAACTACAAGTACATGCCGCCATGCTCAGCTGATTTTTTAATTTCTATTTTTTGTAGAGACGAGGTCTCACTGTGTTGCCCACTGGTCTCTAACTCGTCAGCTCAAATGATCCTCCAGCCTTGACCTCCCAAAGTTCTGGGATTACAGGCGGAAGCCCCCGTGCCTGGCTCTGAATGCTTTGAGTGCCTCTTCATGACTCTTTTCACGATGGTGGGAAAATATCCCTCAAGTTCTGTCCCTGATATCATTTTGATGATTCCTTGGTGTTATTAACACCTAGTGTAATACATTGCACATTCCTCAAAGGCCGATTTGTATGTTCATTTTTGTATTTCCTCCAGCGTTCTGTGCAGGTCTGGAATCTATGTGGATGCCCTAGAACCATCTATTAACTGACACATTAAAGAGAAGTATAAAGAAAGAGAGTGTACCTCCGTCACTTGGAAATGTGCAAATCAATTGCACTCTTGCTGAATAAAGAGAACCAGACTTTGCCTGTTACTTGCTCCAGCCGCCTGTCGAATTATCCCATGGACACTAGGGGACGCTGTTGCACAATTTTCCTTTGGTGAAGTAGTTAAAAACCATTTCCTCTTATTTTCCTTAAAGAGCTTTGTTGTTTTAAATCTCTTCTTATAGATCCAATTTTTCTGGATCAAATGACTTTTACGATTTACCCTTAAGTTTCATGAATTAAAAAAAATTTTTTTTAACTTGCAGTTAATATTCCTATGATCAATATTTCCCTTATGTTTTATATTCAAGAGTTTTTCTAGGCATGTTCAAAAGCCTACCAATAAAAACTGTTAAAAAAATATCTTTCGGAATGTTTTCCATGGTAGGTGAAATAGGCTAAGATGAATACTTTAAACATAGCTGTGGTAACAGTAACATCAAAGACTGAAGTAATAGTAAGAAAACCTCCATGAGGCTGGGCGCGGTGGCTCACGCCTGTAATCTCAGCATTTTGGGAGGCCGAGACAGGTGGATCACCTGAGGTCAGGAGTTCAAGACCAGCCTGGCCAACATGACGAAATCCCATCTCCAGTAAAAAACACAAAAATTAGCCGGGTGTGGTGGTGGGCGCCTGTAATCCCAGCTACTCAGGAGGCTCAGGCAGGGAGAATAGCTTCAACCCGGGAGGTAGAGGTTGCAGTGAGCTAAGATCGCGCCACTGCACTCCAGCCTGGGTGACAGAGCAAGACTCAGTCCCAAAAAAGAAACAAAAAAGAAAACCTTCATGAGAATGCTGACTGTGGCATACGTATGTGGTATGTGCCGGTGCCCACAGCCACCAGCAGGGAGTCGGAGGGGTGAGTGATCTGAGTGATCTTGGCACAAGATCATTCTCCTCCAGGGATATTTAGAATCACCAACAGAAACTTTACCAAAAGTTGGCTAAGGTCTTGCCTAAAATTTTGCTCCATGACAAATGGCTTTGTCAACATTCCAAGTGAAAACCACCAAATAACTGTCCCAGATGTTATCTGTAGAAAATATTAACACAGAGAACGGCTGAAGCAAACCTCAAGAAAGGAGAGCTCTCCAAAGGCTCCATTTGATTATTAATTTGAGGCTGGAAATCCCGTATCTCTCAACTTAAACAGGGCAGGCTTGGGGCACAGGACCAGATTTGGCATGAGCTCAGCTGTCTAAGCCCTTCTGTCCCGGCCCCTGCCGGCAGCCATGGTGATGGCCCAGCAGAAGCTTCCCTGGTGGTTCAGGTCAGCGTGGGAGGAACACCCAGGTCCCTGTGAGCACCCTCACGCCATCAGAAGCACAGAGCAGAGCCTCACCTGATGATAACCATTGTAGTCCATGTTGCCTGGGAGTGGGAACCCTGGGGCCAAAGACAGTTCTCCTTCTAACATTTCTGGTCGAATGAATTCCTCCAGGTAGGTTCTGCAGAGTCTTCTGTCCCAGTCGTCTGTGATGTGGCCTCCATACATGATCTCTCCAAACAGGTAGCGTAAATCATCATAGGGGACCTGAGTGACGGAGGAAAGAAAGACAGGAAGGAAGGAAGATCTCCACACAGGCGTCGGGGCTGGCCTGCCATCTGGGCAGCACAGAAAGTCACAAGAGGGGATGCTTCTTGAGATTGGGAGTGATATCTTGTCTATCTTCATACCCCCAGTGCCCAGCAGGGTTAGGGGTGTTTGGGGAGTTCATTAAAAGCTTGAAGAAGGCTGGTGCAGGGGCTCACGCCTGTAATCCTAGCACTTTGGGAGGCCGAGGCAGGCGGATCACCTGAGGTTGGGAGTTCAAGACCAGCCTGACCAACATGGAGAAACCCCATCTTTACTAAAAATACAAAATTAGCCGGGCGTGGTGGCGCATGCCTGTAATCTCAGATACTCGGGAGGCTGAGGCAGGAGAATCACTTGAACCCGGGAGGTGGAGGTTGTGGTGAGCTGAGGTCGTGCCTTTGCACTCAAGCCTGGGCAACAAGAGTGAAACCCCGTCTCAAAAAAAGAGAGAGAGAGAGAGAAAAAAAAAGCTTGAATAATTACATCAAAGAATGAAGAGAGGAAAGATGCCAGCCTCACGTCCCACATATAGATATGCCTTCCCTCTTTCATGATCATTAACTGTGAAAATGAAGGCAGGCTCTACCTAGAAGCAATTTAAATAGGTGAATGTCAAAAGGAGAAAAGTGAGGACCAGAGTACTTTTCTAATTTTCTGCCTTTAATGGCAAGATTAACCGTCCCCTTTGAAAGTTCAAAGTGAATAAACAAAGCCCACAGGTTCATTGGTGTGAAACTTAGGGAGGGAGGTCACTGGAGGAGAGCCAGCAATGAAAGAATACTGTCGAGGGGCGTGGGCTTTCCAGGCCCAAGGGCTGGAGACAGAAGGATTTCTCAGGACATCTGGGCCTGGTTCATTTTCCGCACAAGGAAGAGGTGGTGGCCCTGCTGACTCTGTGTTTGGTTCCTGAACTAGAATAACCTTGATGAGGTGAATAGTCCCTTAAGTGGAAGAGCAGTGATCGTTAGCGTCAGTTTGGGAACTTACATCAGGCGAGTCTGAAGTCTCTTCCTGCCGATCCACAGCCTACCTGCCACGCTGTGAGGACACAGGTGTGGTCTGCTGGGGCCCGGGACACTCTCTCATGGGACTGACTCACTGTGTGAGTCTCTAGTTAGACGTCCTGAGCAACCATGGCTCTCACCTCACAGTTCTACTATCCTCAGCCTTTGCGCTAGTCCTGGGGTTGGTACTGCCTCATCCCAGCTGTGAGAGGCGCAGCCCTTCAGCGTGCACATGCCCCTTCTGTGGGATGGCACTGCATCACCCTCGTGAGAGGTGGCCTTCCTTAATGTGCATACGAACTACCAGAGAATCTCATTAAAATGCGCTGATTCAGTACGTTTGGGCGGAACCGAAGATTCTGCATTTCTCACTAGCTCCCAGGTACTGCCAATGATGTTGATCCATGGGCTCTGATTTGTACTATCAAGGCTTCAAATAATCTAGCTGTCAGGTAATGGGGAGTGAGAGTTGGAACCTGACCATGAGTTACACTCTTCAATTGTGGTCCCGGAAGCAGCAGCATCTGCATCACCAGGGAGCTTGTTAGAAATGCGCATTCTCAAGCCCCATCCCAGACCCCTCTGATTCACCCCTCAAAATCAAATAATTTTAACCCTCTCCCAACCTGGCTGGTTTCTGAACGTCCACGGCCTTTACCTTTGCGTTGGCCTCCAGGAAGTTGTAGAGGACGTTCACGGAGATAGTGAGGTCTCCGGTGTTAAAGGGGTACGAGCGATTCCATCCCTGGGGCCCAAATTTCCGTCTTTCTGCCACCACCGCGTGAAAGTAACACAGAGCAAAGAGGATGCTCTTAAACTCCGTCTCCCGAGAACACATCTCCAGAGTGTCCTGAAATGACAGCATTGCTTTGAATGTTCACACACAGCTTCTCTTATACGGGGCTGGCTAGGGTGGGGTTACAATCAGGGTTCGTGTTGGAAGATGTTACCATATATTCTGGTTTGGGTTTGAGTTACAGTGAGACGACAGCCTGGGGGGAATGGGTGGAGGGGTCAGGCTTTAGTTGAGCATTGAATTAAGGTTTAGATTCAGGTTATAATGGGGTTTGGTTTAGGGTTCAAGTTTGCGCATATGAACGTGCTAACAAGGTTCGCTCCTGTAGCTGATGGGGATCAGGGCGACATGCAACGAGAATGTTGTGTACCGGGGTGTGGGGTGTGGGTGCACCTCCCATGGCGGCATCTCCCATATCTTCCCTTCCTACCACGCTTTTCTTGCCTGTTGTGGAACCTTAGCAGGTGTCATCACTGCCTTGGAGTTAAGCTTGGAAAAAGAGTACAGAGGGGGACTGAATGCGTTTTGCTTCTCAAATCTTTGAGGAAACATCACCCCCGCCCAGACTTGGGCTGCTGGACTCCTACGCTATGAGAGTGTCACGCAGTCAGTAAAATCTTCTGAGACTCTGACTGCCACGTGGTCTTCATCTTCCTTTAGGCTTCGACCAGGCCCCAAAGGTTTATGCTGGTTTAGCTGGCACAGTCATCCTGTTGAATGGCCCATCTGACAACATGTGAGCTAGCAGGGCTTCTGGGAAACCTGAGACGCACTGGTACTGTTACAAGATGACAACTGAGAAGGAAACCTCCCCAGCAGCTGCTGGAACCCTCTCCTTGGATTCCCCCAAAGCGTGGTGTGGCAGATAGACTTTTAAGGTGATCCCATGGCCCCCACTCTGCTCCGATTTATGCCTTTGGGTACTCCCCTGCCCAGGGAGGTGGAACTCCCAAAAGAGAACCAACAAGAAATAGTGACTTCTTGAGAAGATCAAAGAAGCCTGAGCCGCAGACTTTGACAGTGCAACTTCATATACAAAGTTGGCCACCATGGGCTTGGACCTGGCTTTAAATAAATATGCTACAACATAAGCCTTGGAATTCCCAGTCATGGACATGTAGCGGTCTGCATTTGAACACCGTGCCTTCGTATTCTGGGTCTCTCCGGAGCACAGTGTTCTCAAACTTGACTGTGTATAAGAATCTCCTGGAGGGTTCATTAAAACAGATTCCTGGGCCCCAGCCCAGAGTTTCAGATTGGGGCCTAAAAATCTGCATTTCTGGCTGGGCACGATGGCTCATGCCTATAATCCCAGCACTTTGGGAGGCTGAAGTGGGCGGATCACGAGGTCAGGAGACAGAGACCATCCTGGCTAACGCGGTCTTCATCTTACTTTAGGCTTGCAGTGAGCCGAGATTGTGCCACTACACTCCAGCCTGGGCTACAGAGTGAGACTCCATCTCAAAAAAAAAAAAAAAAAAAATCTGCATTTCTAACAAGTTTCCAGGTGCTGCTGCTGCTGCTGGTCCAGGGGCCATATTTGAAGGGGTCTAACATGCAGTTACATTTCAGATCCATATCTCCACCGCTTGACACCTGGATTCTTTGAACCCTTGATACTCAGATTCATGGAGATGTCAAGTGATATCATCTGATTGACGGTGTCATCCCCTTGCCTGAAGACAGCCCGCCGGTGTGTGACCCAGTGTATCTTGTCAATTACTTTTACAGCAACGCGCCCTTCTTCATCTTGGAATATTAGGTAACAGTAAACTTGCAGAAGGCTTCCCCACATCTCTTGCCAAAGAAATGTCCTGAGCTCTACTCCCCTGGGGTTATCTGGCAATGGAGAGTGGGGTTGCCCTGAGTGGGTATCAGGTGGGCACATTTTACCCACATCAGCATTGCTCCATAGCCCAACCAGCACCCCACTCCCTTCTGAGTTGCATGCTCTCCCCGCACCAGTTTGCATCAGCTGATTGCGAGGTGGGCTGTTATTTTTCCCTCCCTCCCGGGGCAGTACCTGAGTGAAGTGGTCCAGGGCCTTGTGTAGGCTGGCATGCATGCCCGTGGGGGGCTCACTGGTGATCTTAATGGAGTTCTCCAGGATGCCCTGGGGGATGATGTGACTCTCAGGGGAGGGTGCCGGCTCTGCACTCATGAAGACCCTGAACTCTGGGTGGCTGTTCTCACTGTGCTCCTCCAGCTTCTTCTCCAGGGTGCTGAGCCACTTGGCCACCAGGTGAATGTTCTAGTGGGAAGGAAGGAACCCCCGCCCATACAGACATCTGCGTAGTTCTGTTAGCAGTCAACAGTTGTCAGGAAGGCAGCCAGAGTGGGGACTGGTCTTAGCATCAAATAATTTCAAAAAATTGTGGTAAGCCATAACATAAAATTTACCACCTCAAACCCTTTTTAAGTGTACAGTTAATGGCGTTACATGCACTCACATGCTGTGCAACTCAATGACTTTTAAAGGCAGAAGTGTCTTAAACCACATCATAGAAAAGACTTCTGAGATGCCCAGTAGTGAGGACCTCCCAGTATTCTGCAATTAAACTCTATCCCTCGCTAGCCTAAGGCTTTCCAGCATAATGTTTGTAAACTTGCCTGTGCATGGGAATAACCTGAAGGGCTTCTTAAAACACAGATTCTTGTGCCCCAGCCCGGGGTTTCAGATTCAGCAGGACCAGGATCGGGCCTGAGAATGTGCATTTCTAACAAGCTTCCTGGTGATGCAGATGCTGCTGGTCCGGAGACCACAATTTAAGAGTGTAACAGGGCCGGGCGCGGTGGCTCACGCCTGCAATCCCAGCACTTTGGGAGGCTGAGGCGGGTGGATCACGAGGTCAAGAGATCGAGACCATCCTGGCTAACACGGTGAAACCCCGTCTCTACCAAAAATACGAAACATTAGCCGGGTGTGGTGGCGGGCGCCTGTAGTCCCAGCTACTCCAGAGGCCGAGGCAGGAGAATGGCGGGAACCCGGGAGGCGGAGCTTGCAGTGAGCGGAGATGGCGCCATTGCACTCCAGCCTGGGCGACAGAGCGAGACTCCATCTCAAAAATAGAAAGATAAATAAGTAAATAAAAAATAAAAATAATAATAAAAAAGAATGTAACACATGATAATGTTCCAAGTCTAACACCCGACAGCTAGATTACTTGAAACCTTGATGGTACAAATTGGAGCTCATGGATCTACATTGCTGGCAGTACCTGGGAGCTAGCTAGAAATGCAGAATCTTAGGTTCCGCCCAAACTTACTGAATCAGCGCATTTTAATGAGATCCTCTGGTAATTCGTACGCACGTTAACATTTGAAAGGCACTGATTTAAACTCCTTCCAGCTAGCTTTCCTTAGTCTTCTGTCTCCACTCTCCAAACCAGTCTGTTAATTGTTGCCAAACTTATCTTCCTAAAACACACTGAGTCACTGCTGCTCAAAGACCGAACAAGGCTCTCTACTCTAATCCCAAGCTCCTCCGTCTGGTCTTTGAGCCTGTCTCCTCCCCCCACATTTGATTGCTATCTGTCTATCTATCAAAACCTACATTTGTTTCTTACCACTGCTTTGCAGAATGAGCCTTTCACTGTAGTTAGGAGAGTCACCTGGCTTCATTGCAATGTGTTTCATTATAATGGATAGATAAAAGCTCCTTGATAAATATTTGAGGAAGTAAGCATGCAAAGCCTTAAATACACAGATCAGAGCTAAGCCCAGCACTTGGTCCACAGTAATTTGGTCTTTTGAGTTCTGCCTTCTCTTCTATAAGAAGAGAAATAACAATAACATCTGCCATACTTATTTCACAGAGTGGCTGCAGATAACCAAAGACATGGATTTGAAAGGGTTTTGTAGGACGGGGTGCAGTGGCTCACAGCTGTAATCCCAGCACTTTGGGAGTCCAAGGCGGATGGATTACTTGAGGCCAGGAGTTCGATACCAGCCCGGCCAACATGGTGAAACCCCGTCTCTACAAAATAAATAAATAAATAAATAAATAAATAAAATAAAAATAAAAATAAAAATAAAGGGTTTTGTATACCGTAAAATGCGATGTAAGGGATAGTAGTAGTTGTTGAGATGAAAATTGGTTAAAGAATTTACTTATAATCAAATCAATTGGAGCAGAGTGTTTAGTGGGCTACTTGAGATCCAGGGTTCCTTGTGGCCAGCATCACCAGCAACCCACATGTGGGTAATTTGGCTCCTCCTTTCGAAACTCTAAGTTCTGCTACTGGGCAGGTCTGGCAGAAAGAATGTCTGTTGCTTGTGTATAGAACCCTGGGGTGGATTCAGAAATCCTTGAGGCTGCCCCACTGGGTTGATGGGCTTGGGTTGGGAAAACCACCTAACAGCTCCTACAGCCAGGAAGGAAGAGCGGGAAGACTGTGGGCCTTGCTCTGTCACCAAGGACCAGAGAAGCCAGCTCTCCCAGAATAGAACCCCTAGCTCATCTGGGTCAGGGTCCTCAGGCAGCATTTCCCAAAAGTGCACCATGGGATGTTAAAAGATGTTAGATCCATAAAGAACGTCTGTGTTCCTGCACACCTACAACCATCTGATCGTCGACAAACCTGATGAAAACAAGCAATGGCGAAAGGATTCCCTATTTAATAAATGGTGCTAGGAGAACTAGCTATCCATATGCAAACAATTGAAACTAGATTCCTTCTTTATGTGTTATAGAAAAATTAACTGAAAACGGATTAAAGACTTAAATGTAAAACCCAAAACTAGAAAAACCCTAGAATAAAATCTAGGTAATATCATTCAGGACATAGGCATGGGCAAAGATTTTATGACAAAAATGCTAAAAGCAATTACAACAAAAGCAAAAATTAGCAAATGGGATCTAATTAAACTAAAGAGCTTCTTCCCAGGAAAATAAACTACCACAGAGTGAAAAGACAACCTACGGAATGGGAGAAAATTTTTGCAGTCTATCCATCTGACACAGGTCCAATGTCCACAGTCTACGAGGAACTTAAATTTACAAGCAAAAAACAAACAACCTCATTAAAAAATGGGCAAAGAACATGAACTGACACTTCTCAAAAGAAGATATTCATTGCGGTCAACAAACGTATGAAAAGAAGCTCAACATTGCTGATCATTAGAGAAATGCAAATCAGAACCACAATGAGATACCATCTCACGCCACTCAGAACGCGGATTATTAAAAAGTCAAGAAACAACAGATGCTAGTGAAGTTTCAGAGAAAAAGGAGCCCTTTTATGCTGTTGGTGGGAGTGTAAATTAGTTCAACCATTGTGGAAGATATAGAAGCAGAAATACCATTTGACCCACCGATCCCATTACTGGGTATAAGCCCAAAGGAATATAAATCATTTTATTATAAAGATACATGCATACATATGTTCATGGCAGCACTATTCACAGTAGTAAAGACTTGGAATCAACCCAAATGCTCATCAATGATAGACTAGATAAAGCAAATGTGGTACATATATACCATGGAATACTATGCGGCCATAAAAAGGAACAAGATCATATCCTTTGCAGGGAAATGAATGGAGCTGGAAGGCATTACCCTTAGCAAACTAATGGGAGAACAGAAAACCAAACACTGCATGTTCTCACTTATAAGGGGGAGCTGAACAATGAGAACACATGGACACATGGGGTAGCGAACAAACGCACTGAGGCCTGTTGCGGGATGTGGGAAGAGGGAGAGCATCAGGAAGAACGGCTAATGGATGCTGGGCTTAATACTGAGGTGATGGTTGATCTGTGCAGCAAACCACCATGGCACACGTTTACCTATGGAACAAACCTGCACATCCTGCACATGTACCACAGAACTCAAAATAAAAGTTGAAGAAAAAAAAAAAAGAAGGTCTGTGTTCAATGGAATTTGGGAAATACTGGATGGAATAAGATTTCTATACCAAAGGATTCTCAGAACCATTATCCTATTGATATCATTGAAAATATCCTTGCCAGGTGCAGTGGCTCACACCAGCACTTTGGGAGGCCAAGCACTCCCAGCACTTTGGGAGGCCGAGGCGGACAGATCACGGGGTCAAGAGATCGAGACCATCCTGGCTAACACGGTGAAACTCTGTCTCTACTAAAAATACAAAAAATTAGCCAGGCATGGTGGTGGGCGCCTGTAGTCCCAGCTACTTGGTAGGCTGAGGCAGGAGAATGGCGTGAACCCGGGAGGTGGAGCTTGTAGTGAGCCAAGATTGTGCCACTGCACTCCATCCAGCCTGGGCCACAGGGCGAGACTCTGTCTCAAAAAAAAAAAAAATCCTTAAAAGGAATTTGTATGTAGTATTTTCCAATGTTTGAAATAGGAATTTAAGTGTATTCCTCCCCCACTTTTTTTTTTTTTTTTTTCCAGATAATCTCTCAGGTTTACAGGCCGGGAAACATTGCTGGGTAGGATTCCAGTCCAGTCTAGTTCAGTATGTCAGGAAATTCTTAGAACCAGGTAGCTGTGATTCCTACAAGAGATTTCACAAACCAGTGAGGATCTTTCGTTTCTGATAGCACTTTGCAGTTTGGACAGATGATGTCTATTCAATACGCCAATGCTTTATTCAGGGGGAAAGGCAGGCCTCCAGATTGTTTGGCACACGTTTCCTTTGGAAATGTCCAATCACCAGGAAATAAAGAGGGAATACTGAGTTCAGTGTTGGAGAGCTCCGAGCAACCACATCAGTACAAGATTTTGGTGCCCTGCAAGGCCAGTAGGTGCTGGGGGGCAATGGGTGCAGCAGAGGCAGCACCACAGTCTCAGAAACAGACTCTGATGTCCATGACAAGTGCCTGGGTTCCCAGCACTGGTGTCTGGAGGGGTCTCTTGGCAAATGTGCCTGAGAGGGTGGGGAGGTCACACCTTCAAGTGAAAGGACACAAAGATAGATGTGTACCCGCCCCCCCCTCCCCGCTACACCCTTTGTTCTGCTCTCTAATCTTTGCACATACCAGAGATTTCATAAGTTCTGTGAGTACCTGTTTTTCTGCACGTACCAGAGATTTTGTTTTGCACATACCAGAGATTTCGTAAGTTCTGTGAGTACCTGTTTTTCTGCACGTACCAGAAATTTTGTAAGTTCTGAGGCAAGGTCACAAGATGTGTTTAAGTAAGATAAACTCGGCCGGGCGCGGTGGCTCAAGCCTGTAATCCCAGCACCTTGGGAGGCCGAGACGGGCGGATCACGAGGTCAGGAGATCGAGACCATCCTGGCGAACACGGTGAAACCCCGCCTCTACTAAAAAAAATACAAAAAACTAGCCGGGCGAGGTGGCGGGCGCCTGTAGTCCCAGCTACTCGGGAGGCTGAGGCAGGAGAATGGCGTAAACCTGGGAGGCGGAGCTTGCAGTGAGCTGAGATCCGGCCACCGCACTCCAGTCTGGGCGACAGAGCGAGACTCCGTCTCAAAAAAAAAAAAAAAAAAAAAAAAAAAAAAAAAAAAAAAGTAAGATAAACTCTTGCTGCCATAAACCTGCTCTCCCGCCTCAAAGGTTAAACCAAAATATCAGAAATGGCGGGAACCAATCATAGTTAGACAAATCGCCTTGTTCAAACACTAGCCAATCATATATCTGATTTGTATAATAATTCTATGCCCACTTTTCTTAGACTATATAACACTGCTCGGAGCTCAGTGGGGGAGCTCTCCTGCCCGTCTCGTTTCGCGAGCGAGGGAGAGTTCCAGGTTCGAACCTGTAATAAAGATCCTTGCTGCTTAGCTTTGACTCTGGACTCTGGTAGTCTTCTTCGGGGAATAAACGGTCTGGGCATAACACAAGCACTGTGCTGACCCATGAGGGAGGAAGGAGGAAGCTCAGCTGTTATTATCTTTTCTCCTGAACTTCCTGATGTTTCTGGAAAAGGAGGCCCCGGAGGGGCAGATCTCTCAGTTGCTAGGCTCCAAATAAATAATAGAATAATTAAGGACAAAGACCCAGCAGCAAGATGTGATGTCACCAGTAATCAGGAGATGGGGGAGGTTCATGGCAGTGAAAGCCAGGAAGAATGGGAGCGACTGGCTTTTGCATTTATTCTTTCTTTAATTTCTTCATGGATTCCTTGACCCACCGGCCTTTTGTTTCAGTGTCTGCTATGTTCAAGGCAGTAGGCTCGGTGATAAAAGGTAAAGAAGGAACATCTCTTTACCTAAAAAGTTTAGTGGAGAATACAATCATAAAATAAATCATGTCAACATAGCAATGGAGCTCTAATAGAAGATTCCAAAATGTTCTAGGAGAAAAGAGGAGCAAGCTATGCATTCTGCCACAACTCCAGCATCTATACAAGTGGCATAAAAGAGGATTAGGCAGGCAGGCCCTCATAGATGGATCTGAAAAGGTTTTGTGTACTGTAAAATGCTATGTAAGAGTTAGTAGTAGTTAGGCTGGGTGCAGTGGCTCATGCCTGTAATCCCAGCACTTTGGGAGGCTGACACAGGTAGATCACTTGAGGTCTGGAGTTCGAGACAAGCCTGGCCAACATGGTGAAACCCTGTCTCTACTAAAACGACAAAAATTAGCTGGGCGTGATGATGTGCTCCTGTAATCCCAGCTCCTCAGGAGGCTGAGGCAGGAGAATCGCTTGCACCCGGGAGGCGGAGGTTGCAGTGAGCCGAGATTGCGCCATTGCACTCCAGCCTGGCAACACGGCAAGACTCCATCTCAAAAAAAAAGAGTTAGTAGTAATTGCTGAAATGAAAATTGGTTAAATGAAATAATTTAATGGGGGTTAAATAAAATGTAATAGGGGTTAATAGAGAGGGCTAAATTCTTTAACCCTCTCTTCTGATAGAAGAGAGGTAGGCTTTTTTTCCTTGTAACTGTTTGGTGAAATTATCCGTAGTAGGGGTTCCAGATTTCCAAACACCAACATGAGCTTTCAGTGAAGAGGCTAAGGTTGCTCCCATATCCTAGTCATGCCCGTAACAAAGAGTATATGACACACAGTCCAACAGAAAGGCACAGCAGAGGAACGTGCCATGAAATTCACAGGAAGAAACCGGCTGTTGAAAGCATCCAGCTGCCAGGGCCTTCAACGTAAATGCTAACTTCCTGAATGCCTATCAGAGTGGGAATCTGTTCCTTTTATAAGTAGAGCTATTTAAACTAGAGAGAGTGGCAGAGCAGGTGAGGGGAGAAGGATTGTTCCCGGACATGGTCTGGGGAAGAGAACATATGAGTGAGGAGAACTGGCAAGAGAGAAGATGAAGAAATGAAGGAGACAACAGTGTGAAAGGACAGGTGGGGAGAAGCTAAGAGTGGATGGAGATGCCCAGTGAGCGTGGGATGAGGCAAGTATGGGTCGAGATAACACAGACCAGGGTAGAGGAACATACCTGCAGAATAACCCAGTGACCTTTCTTGGCAGCGAGGCCCAGCGCAGCCTCAGCCACCACTTCCTGTCCTTGCCCCAAAGACACGTTGTGAAAGTTCTGATTGTTGAAGGTGTATCCAAGTTTTCTTCCTGCAAGGGGGATGGAGTCGTCGTTATTATTTCTTGGGTCTAATGATGGATGTTTGACGTTCATAAAGAAATGCACACGCTCAGATCACCTCTCAAACACAGGCATGCCCGAATCTATAACCCAAGCCTCATATACTGACCCTTTTCCTTCACAGGAGGCTACTTCTTCTAGCTTTTGGTTCTCATATAAAAGGAAGCACTTGAGCCGGGCGTGGTGGCTCATGCCTGTAATCCTAGCACTTTGGGAGGCTGAGGCAGGTGGATGACCTGAGGTCAGGAGTTCGAGACCAGCCTGGCCAACACAGTGAAACTCCATCTCTACTAAAAATACAAAAAATTAGCTGGGCATGGTGGGAGGCGCCTGTAATCCCAGCTACTTGGGAGGCTGAGGCAGGAGAGTCACTTGAACCCAGGAGGCGGAGGTTGCAGTAAGCCAAGATCATGCCATTGCACTCCAGCTTGGGCAACAAGAGCGAAACTCTGTCTCAAAAAAAAAGAGGAAACACTTGTTCAGACCAAAATCACTTCACTCTTCCCTCTGCACTTAATTCCCAAAGAGGGGTAGGATTGCTGATGCTATTCTTTATGTGTCTTATCTGCAGACCAGACATTGATCCACGATTCTAGGGAGTGCTGATGAGAGAAGGGTGGAAGAGTAGCAAGCATGTGGGTGTGGTCCTTTGTGGCTTGCCTTGTGCTCTGAATAAATATTGTGTCTTCTCTGGAACTTCACTGGGAAGTGTGGCCAGTAGGGGCAGGATTCAGGTAGTTCTGGCTTCCTGTACTTTTTGCCCTATTAACTTCCTCTCCTATCATTCCCAACACATAGAAAAGTGTTATCTCATCATTTTGCATGAATTAGAGTGAAGAGGGGCAAGACACAAAGCTGTTTAGTTGTGTAGGTGTGAATTTTCTGTTGGATGTATATCAGGGTTGCTGGTGTTGCAGATGGATTAAGGAATGACCATACACACAAACGTGGCAGCCACACCATTGGAGCAAGGCCAGTGGGCTTCAGCTGCTCTCCAAGCCCAAGGGAAACAACCCAAATAAATGACCCTAATACAGAGAATATTAGCTCTTGGCACAATCCAATAAAGTGTAGAGAAATTACATAATATTCTTTAGATAAAAGAATCATAAAAATGTATAATGCCATGAAGGAATCACTAAGCAACGTTTCTAGCAAGGTGAAGTAGACAAAAGGGGAGAAATTGAAAAAGAGGAACAATAAAAATCCATACTTAAAAAAAATTTAGTTTCAGAGGAACTAAAACTGAAGATGTAGTTTGATACGTGTGCAAGACAATTTTTGGAAATAAGGGTTAATGTTGACTATTTCTTTTAAATATAAAAAGTGTATAGACTGTCATTGAAATGTACAGGACAATGCATGACGACGGCTTTTTGTAGTAAGAAATAGATATTGGAGACTTAACTGAGATGAACCCAAGAAACACCATTATTAAATTATAAATCCTAGTTGGCAAAACATTTGATGTCAGCTTTGGAAGTCAGGAGATAAACAATTCATTCCAGAGAAAATACCAGGATAAAAAGTGTGGGGATTTTTAGATGTCTTCTGTGACATTTCTGCTCACAAAAGGGCCTGTTTATTTTGTTTATTAGCAACAGAAGGATATGGGCAAAGAGGTTATTTAATAAAGATTAGTTTGAAAACTCCAGACTGGAGGGATCATCCTGGGCAAAGCTTAGCACTGCAGAGCCCGGCTGGGATCAGTCTGCATTAATTTGGGCTTGAGGCGTGACAATGAGGCGGAGAAGAAAGAAATGGATCTTGGAAACATTGAGAAGGGGAAAAATGGATGGGATTCTCACAGACTGAACACTCAGCCAAAGGTGGCTGCATCCCATGTGACCCTCATGGGTGCGGAGGTAACCTTGTGAGGTCTTTCCCTTTGCAACTGTGAGGCTCTTAGATGGCTTGTTGGGCCTCGAGCAAGTTCCTCCAGTTTCTCAGGATTTCACCTTCAGATTGTTCTATGCTGGTGCTTCCATGCCTCCACCCCTACTGCTTGTGACTCATCTCTCCTTTTCTGACTTTCCTTCCAGCTCTACATATGGTGGTGTCACCTGGAACTGTGCCCCACTGTCAACCTCTTTTAACATCTTTACAGTGTGTGTCACCGACCTCTAGTTCTCTGAGGACAGTGCAACTCCAACAGTCCTCTCCCTAGTTCCATACCCCTATGGTGCTGGCGTTGGAAGGGGAACATTTTTTCTAGTGTTTTCTTGCTACCTGGAGGCTATTTCTTCTCTGCCCTCATAAAAACAAAACAAAACAAAATGAAACAACAACAAAAACACTTTTCTTTTCTTTTTTTTCACCCAGGCTGGAGTGCAGTGGCACGATCTCACGTCACTGCAACCTCCACCTCCCAGATTCAAGCGATCCTCCTGCCTTAGCCTCTCAAGTAGCTGGGATAACACCCAGGCTGGAGTGCAGTGGTGCGATCTCACCTCACTGCACTCTCCACCTCCCAGATTCAAGTGATCCTCCTGCCTCAGCCTCCCGAGTAGCTGGGATTACAGGTGCCCGCCACCACACCTGGCTAATTTTTGTATTTTTAGTAGAGACAAGGTTTCACCACGTTGGCCAGGCTGGTCTCAAACTCCTGACCTCATCATTTGCCTGCCTCGGCCTCCCAAAGTGCTGTGATTACAGGTATGAGCCACCGTCCCCGTCCTCATCTTCCTTATCTTGAAAGAACTTAACTCCAGCCATAATCCCAGCACTTTTGGAGGCCAAGGTGGGCGGATCACCTGAGGTCGGGAGTTCAAGGCCAGCCTGACCAACGTGGAAAAACCCCGTTTCTACTAAAAATACAAAATTAGCCAGGCGTGGTGGCCCATGCCTGTAATCCCAGCTACTCAGGAGGCTGAGGCAGGAGAATCGCTTGAACTCAGGAGGCGGAGGTTGTGGTGAGCCAAGATCGTGCCATTGCACTCCAGCCTGGGCCACAAGAGTGAAACTCCATCTCAAAAAAAAAAAAAAAAAAAGAAAGAAAGAAAGAAACAACTTAACTCCATTTCATTTCTGCTGCCGACTCCCAGTGGCCACACGCAGGGCTCTCCCATCATGGAGATCTGTCCTGTGTCTGAAGCGTGATTCTTCCAAGTCCACTCATGACTTTTACTTCCTACTTCCCAGATTTTTACCTTATTTCTTCCCTATCTATTTTTCTACTTCAGTTGAGTCCTTTGGTCCCTTCCGTTTTTTCTAATTTCACCTTTACCTCCTCTTATTTTAATATGGACCCAAGAATCCTTAATTTGAGCCAAAATCCTCAACTTCATTGCCTCCTTCTACTTCTCAAGTTTCTTCCACTACTCAACTTTCTAAGACCCCAACTCTGAGTTTAAGTATTAATGAAAGGGGTATTTCACATGTTTGGTGAATTGGCACCATCACAAGCTTGTGATTCTCAATTTCGAAGCGATTTGGTACTCTTTCAATGTGTCCAGAAGCCGACTGTGTTACCCATTTCCCTGTCATTATGTCTCCTAATGGACTTCTCATGCTCAGCAGTTTGCTCTACTAATTCCCTGAAAAAACATATGCCCTCTGGTGGACACTCCTCCATTTACTGCCATTTTGTCTGCATCTCTGTACACCGCCCTCTCAATGGAAAAGATGTCCTCTTCCCTTCCTGCCTGTCACCTTATCTGTCATTTAAATCCCACCTCTTTTTGTATCTTTATTACTATTATCATTTTATTTTTTAAGACGGAGTTTTTCTCTTGTCACCCAGGCTGGAGTGCAGTGGCATGATCTCAGCTCACTGCAACCTCCTCCTCCTGGGTTCAAGTGATTCTCCTGTGTGTCAGCCTCCCAAGTAGCTGAGATTACAGGCACGTGCCACCACTCCCGGCTAATTTTTGTATTTTTAGTAGAGATGAGGTTTCTCCATGTTGGCCAGGCTGGTCTCAGACTCCCGACCTCCGGTGATCCACCTGCCTCGGCCTCCCAAAGTGCTGGGATTACAGGCATGAGCCACTGCGCCCGGCCCTCTTTTTGTATCTTTAATCTTTGTCTCTATTCACTCTTCTGCTCCCCAGCACATCCACAAATCAGTTTCACTCATCACAGAAAAACAATACTCCATGAATCCTGAATCCTCTCTCGAAAGACTATACTTGCCTCAGCTTATCTATCTTTTACTTGCCTTTTAAAGAAAAGAGGGTTGGGTGTGGTGGCTCATGCCTAGAATCTCAGCACTTTGGGAGGTTGAGGTGGGCAGGTTGCTTGAGCTCAGGAGTTCAAGACCAGCCTGGGCAGCACAGTGAGACCCCATCTCTACAAAAAATACAAAAAAATTAGCCACGCATAGTGGCATATGCCTATAGTCCAGCTACTCAGGAGGCTGAGGCGGGAGGATCACTGGAACCTGGGAGGCAGAGGTTGCAATGAGCCAAGATTGTGCCACTGCACTCCAGCCTGGGCAACACAGTGAGATCCTGTCTCAAACAAACAAACAAAAAACCCAACCAAATACAAGAAAACAGAATGGGGCCAGGAACAATGAAAATGAGGCCCAAAGCAAAATTTCGATAATCGGCTGCAAAGACACTGAATGGAAAACCGTTTCTTTGAACATATCTGGTAGCAGGCCTACAAAAATCTCAGAACGTTGGAGAGAAAAGGAGACAGTAGAAGGCAAAGAAGGGATATACAGCTTCTTTCTGATCAGAAAATGGAAAGACAGAACTCATTTTGTTAAAGTCAGGTAACTGGGCAAAGAAAGACGGAGACCAAGTGAGATCATGCTGCAGACAAGTGAAAGAAAGACCAGAGAAGATGCTGGCGTCAGGGTAGGAAGGGGAGGGCCGAGGAGGAGACTGTTCTTTGAGAGGATGTGACAAAAAGATGTGAAGGAAGGGCAAACTGAGCTGCCCCAAAGAACAGATGCACCATCATCAACATCGTAACGCCGTGCAATGCTACTGTACTCTCGGCTTTTCAAAGCCTTTTCATATCTGAGATTTTGTTTTTATCTTCCCAGTAACCCAAGGAGGCAGGTATCATGGGTGACTGAGAACAAGGGGGAAGTAGATGAAGCAAAAGCAGAAATAAACTAGCAAATAAGGAAGTGTGACTCCTTTAGGGAAAAAGATGATGAGAAAAGAGAGGTGAGTACAGTGAAAGCTCTGTTAAAGGCTTAATCAGAGATGGCAAGAAGGAAAGCAGTGAGGGTGGATAGTGGTAGCTTTCGTGTTAAAACAGAGGCCAGCCGTGCGTGGTGGCTCATGCCTGTAATCCCAGCACTTTGGGAGGCTGAGGCAGGTGGATCACCTGAGGTCAGAAGTCCCAAACCAGCCTGGCCAACATGGTGAAATCCCGTCTCTACTAAAAATACACAAATTAGCCAGGCATGGTGGTGGGCGCCTGTAATCCCAGCTACTCGGGAGGCTGAGGCAGGAGAATCACTTGAACCCCGGAGGTGGAGGTTGCAGAGAGCTGAGATCGTGCCATTGCACTCCAGCCTGGGCGACAAGAGCAAAACTCCGTCTCAAACAAACAAACAAACAAAAAAAAAAAAAAAAAGAAAAAGAAAAAAGAAAACAGAGGCCAAGAAGAGTGGATGGAATTTCCCCCTTCCTCACTCCATCCCTGCTTCTCCTCGGCTCTTCTTTCTCCACTTTCCTTTCCTTCCCCTCCTCCTCCCTCACAATTGTTGAAGAAGAAGAATCCTGGAGGAGACTGAGTGCCACAAAAATGCCTACAAATTATAGATTCCTAATCAAGGGAATTATTAATTGGCCAATGGATAAACTTCAGGGGCTGAAGAAATGCTCAAAATTGTATACAGAATGTTGTGTGTCTGTGGGTATGTGCACTTTTTTCGGGAGTGGAGGAAGGACAAAGGAGCAAATCTTGAATCTGAGTCTAGGGGTTTTAAAACTCTACCCAATAATAAGAACGGCCTTGTTGAAGCAAAAGAATACATAAATGGCGTAAAGAACTTCAATCAAATATCCAAAGAGGGGAAATGATTCCAAGCTTTTTAAGAGTCTAAATGGAGGAAGACAGTGAACTGTGTGATACATAGGCTCTGCACAAGCAATAAAACAGTAAGTTTACTTAATAAACTGGGGCTTGGGGACATGGGGAAAGTGTTTAGATCAGCCATGTGGATTCCAGATTTGAGACTAGGAGCCCATCAGGCAAGCTGATTAGATTCAAGATGTGGGAAATGTGGATGTCACCAGAATATATGTCCTAAATAGGTGAATTAGAAAATAAATCAAAGTACCAAGAAGGCAGGGAGGAAGGAAGAGACAGAGAGAGAGGCACAGGTGCCTAAGTAATCTCTAGTTGATGAACAGCAATATTGCTTCTGGTAAGAAAATATCCATTAAGATTAAGCCAAGGGCAGGGCTGAGATAACATATTCTGAGACAAACAACGCATAGAAATCAGGGAAGGGTCAGTTTGCCTGAGATGACAGGAGGCTGCAAACTACATGATGGAGTAGTTGGAGGTCAATTGGCTAAGAACAATAGGAAATTGCTCATAAACAGGGTATATGAAAGCTTCCAAAAGGGAAAATACTGAATAAAAATGAGGAAACTAAATTTATCTGTATAAAAGGAACAAAGCCTCCAGGGGACAGAAGGAACACAGATTATAAAGTGTGAAAGTCAGGAATGACTTAGCTCTGATAACAGTTCTGCTGACATTAATTCATTCATTTGTTAGTTCATTCAACAATACTTCTCTGTGCTAGTTACGCTATTAGGCAGTGGTAAAAAAAAATGAACAAGATGACATGATCATCAAGGATGTTAGTGACAAGCAGGTAAGCAAAACACAAGTTACAATTATAATAAAATGAATACATTAAAATTGTATTAAATGCTCTCAAACAAATATATAGAGTGCTGTAAGAATCTCTAGTTGGGAATCAAATGGTCTTCCAGGGAGGCCAGAAATGGCTGGTAATTTGCAGGATGAGTAGGCATTGGATGGTTGAAAATATTTGAGATAGAAGGAACAATTTGTGCCAATGTCCTAGGTTAGGAAGGCTCGTGGTATGACAGGATCTAAAAGCTGGACAGAAAAGCCATGCCATGCAGGCCACACAGATCATGTTAATATTGGACTATACCAATGGGAAGTCACTAGAAAGTTTTTTTTGTTTTGTTTGTGTGTGTGTGTGTGTGTGTGTGTGTGTTTGTTTTTGAGACGGAGTCTCGCTGTGTCGCCAGGTTGAAGTGCAGTGGCACGATCTCGGCTCACTGCAACCTCCATCTCCCAGGTTCAGGCGAGTCTCCTGCCTCAGCCTCCTGAGTAGCTGGGCCTACAGGGGCACACCACCATGTCTGGCTAATTTTTGTAGTTTTAGTAGAGATGGGGTTTCAGCATGTTGGACAGGTTGGTATCGATCTCTTGACCTTATGATCTGCCCGCCTCGGCCTCCCAAAGTGCTGGGATTACAGGTGTGAGCCACCGCGCCTGGCCGGGAAGTCACTAGAAAGTTGTAAGTAGAAGAGTGATACAATCACATTTGAGATTCAGCAACGTGACTCTGGCTGCAGAATGGCAAGGGTTTGCAGAGGGAGAAGAGTGGAGATGAGCTAGGAGGCTAGTGTAATAGGCCAGATGAAAAACTATGGTGATTCAGACTAGGATGGTAATCATGAAAATAGAGACAATTAGATGGATCTGAAGCATATTTAGGAGGTGGAATCAATAGAATTAAATGTGGTGTAGGTGGTGTCTAGGATGCCTGACACCCAGGTTTCTGGCATGAGAACCTTGGTAAATGGTGGTGGCATTTACTAAATATAACAGAAAAATGTTTAGAGCTCAAAGGTTTTAGTGACTCTTCCACTTGAAATGACAGGCTGACTGCTCAGCAGATGAATAAAAAGGGCCCATAAGTGGGCACAGCTTATGAAATTTCAGAACACAAGGTAGAGAGATTATTCTAAAGTTTTCTGGGAATAAAAACAGGTCACCAACAAAGAAACAAAGAGAGAATATCATTTCACTGGCATATGATATCTCATGAACAAAACTGGCTTCTAGAAGATAATAGAATCATGTATCCAAAGTTCTTATAAAAACTACTTTGGATCTTGAAAAACCATCAAACAACTATAGGAGCAAAATTAAAGCATTTTGAGACACCCAGGGATTCCGAATTTTTACTTCTCATGAGTCTTTTCTGATAATTTATGCCAGCAAAATAAGGATGAAAAATTGAAAATAAAAGACATGGGATATAAAGACAGTAGAACTAATTTAGAATATAAAGAAAATAGGTCCCAGGATGCTAGCTTCCTAGAAGGCTGAAATACAATTTATCTATATTAGAAGAAGATGTCAGTGAGCTCCAAGAAGAGTGCCTTCAAGAATAAAGTGCAGTCTTTCAATACATAGAACGAATAAAAAGGTAGTCACAATGATAAGTGAGGCGTTTAGTTCTTCTCCCAAGATAAATAAAAGGCAACTTGCAACTCCAAAGAAAACTAAAAGCTACAAAAATTATCATCATCTATAAAGCAAACTGAAATTTGATGTTTTGAACCTCTATGCTAAGAACATTCTTCTTTTAGAGACCCCCTAGAGATTATGACACTTGATCAAAAAGAAGGAAATGTAATCCTAGACATTACTTGCCTTTGCAGTGAATAACTTATTTATATATATTAGGATATATGTGCTGTTTATTGGCTTTCAGCTTTAAAAATTAACTCATAAACTAGGCATGCATGAAATTAATGATGTAACAGAGTACAATGAATATGCATTCATTCTTGACTATGCAAAAATAAAGACATAGCTGACACAAGTTGAGATATGGAAGCTTTAGCTTACCTAGAAAGAAGTCAAAAGAATTATCTAAAATTTGTGGACTAAGAAATTGTTTTTCTAACAGCATTTAGTTATATCCAATAGATGATCTAAACAATTTAAAATAGATACTAAAATTTAGGAGGTGTTTATCAACAAGTTATATAACTTTGATGAAATGGAAAAAGTCCTAGGAAGAAATAAATTACTGTAACTAACTCAAAGAGAAATAAAAACTTTGAGTAAATATATAACTAGTAAAGATAAATTTAATAATTTAAAAACTTGCTACTCAAAAAAACTCAGGTCCAGATGGCTTCATCACTGAATTCTACCAAACATTCATGAGAATTAATACCAATACTTTACAAAATCTTTCTTTTTTTTTTCTTTCTTTCTTTTTTTTTGAGACAGTCTTGCTCTGTTGCCCAGGCTGGAGTGCAGTGGTATGATCTTGGCTCACTGCAACCTCTGCCTGCCTGGTTCAAGCAATTCTCCTGCCTCAGCCTCCTAAGTAGCTGGCATTACAGGCATGTGCCACCACGCCTGACTAATTTTTGTGTTTTTAGTAGAAACAGGGTTTCACCATGTTGACCAGGCTGGTCTTGAACTCCTGACCTCAGGTGATCTGCCTGCCTCAGCCTCCCAAAGTGCCAGGATTACAGGTGTGAACCGCTGCACCCAGCCTACAAAATCTTTCAAAAAATAAAAAATAAAAGCACAGGGAATACTTTCCAACTAATTCTGATGTATAGATTATTAGCATTATTCTGATACCAAAAACAGACAAGGACATTGCAAAGAAAGAAAACAACAGGTTAATAAACCGTGTGAATATACATGTAAATATTCTCAACAAATGTTAGCAAATTGACTCCAGTAATACATAAAAAGAATTATACACTAGTACTGATTGAGATCCTAGGAATGCAAGGTTGGTTTAACTTCTAAAAATCAATAACATAATATATAATATTAATAGAATAAAGAAAAAACTATCTTATTACTACAATATATGCAGAAAAAGCATTTGACAAAACCCAACAAGTTTTCACAACAAAGCAGAACTCAACAAACTAGGAATAGAAGGCAACTTTCTCAATCCAATAAAGGACATCTACAAAAAATCCACTGCTAATATCATACTTAATGATGAAGACTGAATTTTTTTCCCCTTAGATCAGAAACAAGACAAGGATGTCTGAACTTGCTACTTCTACCTAACAGTGTCCTGAAAATTCTAGCCAGGGTAATTAAGCAAAAAGAAATAAGAACATATGAGGAGAGCACTTTAGGAGGCCAAGGCAGGCAGGTCACGAAGTCAAGAGATCAAGACTATCCTGCCAACATGGTGAAACACCATCTATACTAAAAAAAATACAAAAATTAGCTGGGCATGGTGGTGTGTGCCTGTAGTCCCAGCTACTCGGGAGGCTGAGGCAGGAGAATTGCTTGAACCTGGGAGGTGGAGGTTGCAGTGAGCCGAGATTGCACCACTGCCCTCCAGCCTGGTGACAGAGCAAGACTCCATCTCAAAAAAAAAAAAAAAAAAAAAAAAAAGGAACAGTGAGGATAAAACAGGAAGAAACATAAATATTTGAATTTGCAGATAACATGGTTTTGTATCTGGAAAATCCTAAGAAATTCACTAAAAAGAATTATTAGAACAAGAAAGTTCAGCAAGTTTGAAGAAGATCAGTACATAAAGAGAAACTGAAATTAAGGAAACAATTCCATTTACAACAGATTCTAAAAGAAAAAAGTCTTGGAGATACATTTAATAAAAGAAAAGCAAGACTTGTACACTGAAAACAACAAAATATAGTTAAAAGAGCTTAAAGAAAGTTAAATAAATGGCAAGACAATCCATGTTCACTGATCAGACTTACATTGTTAAGATGGCAATACTCTCTAAATGTACCTGCATATTCAGTGCAGTCCTTGCTGAAATTCAAGCTGCATTTATTATTTTTTGCAGACATTTATAAACTAATCCTAAAATTTATATGAAAATATAAGATGACAGCAAGAATGAGGGAAACAAACAAAAACAACAAAAAGAAAATGTAAGAGAGACCCAGAATAGTAAAAACAATCATGAAAAGAACAAAGCTGAAGAACTCATACTTCTTAATTTCAAAACATACTACAAAGTTACAGTCATTGAGACCGTTATTTGGCATACAGATAGATATATAGATCAATGGAATAGAAATAATAGTCCAGAAATAAGCTCTTACACTGATGGTCTATTTTTGATAAGGGTTCCAACATCATTTAACCAGAAAAGAACAGTCTTTTCAACAAATGGAGCAGGGACAATTGGATATCTACATGTCAAGTGATAAAGTTGGACCCTTTCCTTACATACACAAACATTAACTCAAAGTGGATTATAGACCTAAACGTAGTAACAATAAAAATCTTAGAAGAAAACAAAGAAGAGTAAATCTTTGCAACCTTAGGTTGGCGATGGTTTTTTAGATATAATATCAAAACACAAGTGGCCAAAGGAAAAAATAGATAAATTGTATTTAAACATAAAAACTTTTCTGCTTCAAAGAATACCATTAAAAAGGCAAACAGAAAACCCAAAGAATGGGAGAAAATATTTGGAAATCATATATCTAATAAGAAATTTGTATATAGAATTTATAAAGAACTCTTATAACTCAACAATAAAAAGACAAGTAATCTAATTTTAAAAATGGGATTAGAATAGACATTTCTCCAAATAAGATGGAGAAATGCCCAATAGGTACATAAAAAGGAAACTTACTATCATTTGAGAAATGCAAATCCAAACCACAGTGAGCTACCACTGTATACCCACCATGGTGGCTCTAATCATAAGATGGATAATAAGTGTTGGTGAAGACCTGGGGAAACTGGAATTTGAATATTGCTGTTGGGATTGTGAAATGGTGCATCTGTTTTGGAAAACAGTCTGGCAGTTTGTCAGAGTTAAACATAAAGTTACCACCTGACCCAGCAATTCTACTCCCAGGTATATACTCAAGAGAACTGAAACTCATGTTCACACAAAAACTTGTACATGAATGTTCATAGAAGCATCATTTATAGCAGCCAAAAGATGAAATATCCCAAATGTCCATCAACAGATGAATAGAGAGGTAAAATGTGGTTCAGCTATACAATGGAATATTACCCATCCATAAGAAAGAATGTAATTCTGATACATGATACTACATGGTTGAACCTTGAAAATATTATGCTAAATGAAAGAAGCTCATCACAAGAAAGCACATTGTATATGATTTCGTTTATATGAAATATCCAGAATAGGCACGTATTTAGAGACAGAAAGTAAACTGATGGCTGACTCAGCCTGGGGAGGTGGTGAGATGCCATGGAAAGTGATTGCTAGTGGACGTAGGGTTTCGAAAAAAGAGTTTCAAAAATTAGCATATGGTGATGGCCACACAAGCCTTATGAATATCCTAAAATGCTTTGAATTGCACACTTTAAATGGGTGAATTGTATGCTTTGTGAATTATATCTCAGTGCAGCTGTTGAAAAATTTGGGAACAGGAGGAGAGTCTTGGTGGGCAGCAGCATGTCTCATTTGTACCTGTGGGATGTTCGTTGATGGAGGAATTTGGATGACGTGATGGAGGGGCAAATGCCACTGAAAGATTTTTATTCCTTACATTTCCTGAGAGCAGGGGATGCACCATATATGCAAAGCCACATGGGGGAGCACCAGGTTGGTCAAGAGGCAGGAAGGAGCAAGGGGAAATCGTAGGCCAGGGTCTTTATTGGGGTTTTCCCTGAGAAACACAAGGCAAGGCGGGGGAGACAGTTCAAGACTGGCTAATTTGAGTAATTCTCGTGGTTTGGGGTCACAGGGACTGTCCTTACTAGTCTGCTATCTGGCTCTGGGTTGATGTAGACCAGTGGGGATGTTGGCTTGGTGTGTGAGTTAGATAAAGGGGATGATTGGGAGTCTGGGCTCTGGACGGTTATTTTGCTTACAAAAGGCATATTCCCAGGTGAGCCTTTTGTGGTCACTAAGAACTGGCTAGCTTTGAGAGCAGCAGTCCCTCTCCAGTCAGTGAGGCCACAAATGCCAGAGCATCAAGACTATAGTTAACAATAACATATTATACACATTCAAGTAGCTAGAAGGTGGATACGGAATGTTCCCAACACAAGGAAATGATTAAATGTTTGAGTTGGTGGATATGCTAATGTATGGAGCATAAGTAATTCCATCTTAGCAAATGACTCCATCTTACATTTTAAAAGGCATCGTACCAACAGGGACCAGATGTTTGCCTAATCAGTAGAGACTGCATCCAATCAGATAAGGACATAACCAGGCACACTTTCCCACTATCAGTCCTCACCAGAGGACTTCACCAGCTCAAAAACGCCAGCTTGACAGACACTGGTCTTGCTGTTAATTGTGATAAACACCTGGCATCCTTAAAGGCTCTGCCCACATCAAAGACTCTTCCTTGTGGTTCGTTAAAGGACTGCCCAGACCAGGACATGTTGCTCTCCTTGGACTGTTTCATGAACCCATTTTCCTACCCCCTTTCTCTGGATGCTAGATGTTACTTCGTTTGATGTAGAATGCTTAATCTATAATATTTATATTGATTTAGTATACCATTAGGTAGGGTTTGCAATATCGACTGACTTCTGGAATGGCTTGAGCCTGTGTGCCTACAGCTCTGACTACCGCGTAAATGGGAAATACTAAGAAGAATTACCTCCTTGGGAACTCCATAAAGCTGTGGCTTTTATGATTGGAATAGCATCAGTAAAAGACTGATACTGTAGAAAGACACAAATGTCCATGGACCTGGTTATGTCTGACTTTGTACTGCTCATGATACTAATCACCCTGATTTGACAACTACGTATTATGTGAATGGAAACTTCACTATGTGTCTCATTGGTATGTACAATTATTATTTGTCAATTAAAAAATTTGTTTTAGAAGAATACATAAAAAGAGTACAGTCGACCCTTGAACAACACAGGCTTGAATTGTGTGGGTCCACTTATACATGGATTATTTTCAACCAAACTCAGATGAAAATACAGCAGTATTTGAGAGATGTGAAGCCTGCATATACGAATGGCAGGGCCGATGACAGGACTTGGATATGCAAGGACTAGAACCAATATTTCCCAGTCCCCGCAGCATATATGTGAAGGGAAGACTGTGTAGCTAATGCATTTGGCCCTGTGATGCCTCAGTGCCAAACAGACACATATAGAATCTAAGACAACACAGAGAGAACACAGTGGATGCTCAATCCTTGTTTTTCATATCAGGAATAGATACTTTAAAACTGCTAAATACAAAAATGGTGATATAAGATTATTACTAGGAAATGAAAAGTAATTCTCAAAAGAACTAAATTCAGAAATGGACACAAGCATAGGGCCTGGGAAGGGGGACTGGATATCGGGAGGGCTGCAGCTGGGGGCTGTTGCTTTTCATTTTTAATTCTTCTCTGTTACTGATTTTATTATGCACATTTTATTCATTGTTTAGGGCCTAGTTAGCTTTACCTCTCCTCCCCCGAGGCACAAAGCATATGCTGTTAGTTCTTTTCATTCCATAATCAATACTAGACATTAAAACCAAAAATAAAATCCTAAGCCTCCCAGACATTCTGAATGGACCCTTCTCTCAGCAAAGGACATTCCAAAATTAACCTGCAAAACTAGTTCAGGCCATGATGGGAAGGGGGAAATCAGACATGCCTCATTATACCCTCCTTTCTTTTGGATTTACTGAAGACAGACTCTTTTTTTTTTTTTTTTTTTCAAGACAGAGTTTTGCTCTTATCGCCCAGGCTGGAGTGCAGTCTTGGCTCACTGCAACCTCTGTCTCATGGGTACAAGTGATTCTCCTGCCTTAGCCTCCCGAGTAGCTGGGATTACAGGCATGCACCACCATGTCCGGCTAATTTTGTATTTTTAGTAGAGACGGGGTTTCTCCATGTTGGTCAGGCTGGTCTCGAACTCCCAACCTCAGGTGATCCACCTGCCTTGGCCTGCCAAAGTTTTGGGATTATAGGTGTGAGCTACCGCGCACGGCCAGGACAGACTCTTTAAGTCTGATAAGAAAGGCTTACAATCTATTCTCTCTGAAGCCTGCTACTTGGAGGCTTCACCTGCCTGATAAAACCTTGGTCTCCACCACCCCTTATCTTTTCTTTTTTTTGGTTTTGAAGTTGGACATGCTGAATATTCTTTTTTTCATTTCTTTAACTCTATTTTAAGTTCAGTAGTAGATGGGCAGGATGTGCAGGTTTGTTACATAGGTAAACACATGCCATGGTGGTTGGTTGCACAGATCATCCCAGCACCTCGGTATTAAGCCCAGCATCCATTAAGCTATTCCTCCTGATGCTCTTCCTCCCCTACCCCCTCTGCAGGCCCCAGTGTGTGTTCTTCCCCTCCTTGTACTCATGTGTTTTCATCACTCGGCTCCCACTTTAAGTGAGAACATTTGGTGTTTGGTTTTCTGTTCCTGCATTAGTTAGTGGAGGATAATGGCTTCCAACTTCATTCATGTCCCTGAAAAGGACATGATCTCATTCCTTTTTATGGCTGCATAGTATTCCATGGTATATATGTACCACATTTTCTTGCTTTCTTGTTTTTTTTTTTTTTTTTTTTTTTTTTTTTTTTTGAGACAGAGTCTTGCTCTTGTCACCCAGGCTGGAGTGCAGCAGTGTGGTCTTGGTTCCCTGCAATCTCTGCCTCCCAGGTTCAAGTGATTCTCCTGGCTCAGCTTCCCGAGTAGCTGAGATTCCAGGCGCCTGCCACCATGACCAGCTAATTTTTGTGATTTTGGTAGAGATGGGGTTTCACCATGTTGGCTAGGCTGGTCTCGAACTCCTGACCTCAGGTGATTCACCCACCTCGGCCTCCCAAAGTGCTGGGATTACAGGTGTCAGCCACCGTGCCTGGCCATACCACATTTTCTTTATCCAGTCTATCATTAATGGGAATTTAGGTTGATTCCATGTCTTTGCTATTGTGAATAGTGCTGCAGCAAACATATACATGCGTGTATCTTTATAATGTTAATAGAATAATTTCTATTCCTTTGGGTATATAATCAGTAATGGGATTGCTGTGTCAAATGGCATTTCTCCCTGTAGGTCTTTGAGGAATCGCCACACTGTGGGGCCCTGTGGAAGGATCATACTAGTATTTCAGAAAGATTCCTCTGGCTAAGATAAGGGGATGGGTGAGGTGGAGTGGAGGGGATGAGGCCTCCTCATGAAACTGGGACTGTGAGTTCTGCCTTTTACAGTCCAGAGTGGCTCTTTCTCTCCCTGGTGGGTGATCTGCTGATTTTATTTCAGTAACGACCCTGACTTCTGTATGTTTTGCAGTGTTGCGTATTCGAAGCTTGAATCCAGAAGAGATAAATCAGTAGACCCCAAAAATGAAAGTGCACAGGGCAACTGCAGCCCTGGCTCCAAGAGGATGCCTTTCTCACCTTGATTTTCTACATCCTTCAGTGGGTCCACCCCTGGAGACAGGATAAAAAACATGGGAGTGGCTGGTCCCGATTCTTCAAATGAGGTTGCAAAACCTAGCGCTCTTCCCACCACGTATTTGCTTCCTAACTTCTCTTCAACAAAATCTCTGCCAGAAAAAAAAACACATAACATATTTATACATATATAGCAGCCACAAAATGGTAACATTTGAGAAATGGAGGCCTACAGAAATGAAACAACATGCTCAAGGTCATGGGCTAGGTAGTTATAGAGCTAGGACTGGCTCCAAGTTCACTGCTTATTAAGTCAACACACAACCTTGGGCTGCTAGTTGCCGAGCTGCTCACCTGGATCTGGGCTCCCTCTGAAGCCCCATCCAGGCAGGCCATCGCTGACTCCCTCTGGGATTCCTGGTGGCTTCTCACATCACCCCACCCATGAGGACACTGTTAGTGCCAGTGCCTTCAGAAAGCTGATAAGCTAAATCCTCCATATGTTCTCTCCCTGCTATCTCCCACCCTTGCCCAAGATTTAAGGCCTTACGGTACACTATTCTCTCTCTCTCTCTTTTTTTTTTTTTTTTTTTTTTTGAGATAGATTCTTGCTCTGTCCCCAGGCTGGAGTGCAGTGGCACAATCTCGGCTCACTGCAACCTCTGCCTCCCGGGTTCAAGCGATTCCCCTGCCTCAGCCTCCCTAGTAGCTGGGACTACAGGCGCCTGCCACCACACTTAGCTAATTTTTTTTTTTTTTTATTGTATTTTAGTAGAGATGGGGTTTCACCATGTTGGCCAGGATGGTCTCGATATCCTGACCTCGTGATCCACCTGCCTCGGCCTCCTAAAGTGTTGGGATTACAGGCGTGAGCCACCGTGCCTGGACTATTCTCTCATGTTTTATTATTCTCTCTCCTTTCGTCTTACTCTACTTACCAGTGTTCCTGTCCAAAGTGTCACATTTTATGCTGAACAAATCTTCATAGCTATAACCACTTATTGAACGTCTGACCCAGTTTCTGGTCTTAACAGAGATTTGCACTCTCCCCCAGGAATACTATTTTCCCTGTAGCCTTCTCAACTGGGCTCATTCTCCTACACCTGCCTTAGGATCAGCAAGTGGAATCAGGGTCCAGCTCACTGCCCGCTACTGTTTTCAAGCCATTCCCTCCCGACTCTTTTATTTATTTATTTATTTATTTATTTTCTGAGACGGAGTCTCGCTCTGTCGCCCAGGCTGGAGTGCAGCAGCGTGATCTTGGCTCACTGCAACCTCTGCCTCCCAGGTTCAAGTGATTCTCCTGCCTCAGCCTCCCGAGCAGCTGGCACTACAGGTGCATGCCACTATGCCCAGCTAATTTTTGTATTATTAGTAGAGACGGGGTTTCACCATGTTGGCCAGGCTGGTCTCGAACCCCTGACCTCATGATCCTCCTGCCTCAGCCTGACAAAGTGCTGGGATGACAGGCGTGAGCCACTGTGCCTGGCCCCCTCCCCACTCTTGTGGCTCCTCAGAGGCTCATTTCCTCTGGTTGTGTCACCACTGCCCCTGTACATCAGTGTCATCTGTTCCCCTTCAGTCACTCTCCTCTTGCACTGACTTTTTCTCTTTCAGCCTGGGTGACATCAACATCCATGTGGACAATCCTGGAGATTCTTAGTGACCTCAGCTCAAGTGATTTTTGTTTCTTCCCCCTTTAGCAACCTAATTCTATGGTCACACGCTCATCGCTGCCATTACTTGGGAACTTGTTAAATGTCAGGAAGCATAAATGGGAATATCCCACTCTTTGACCAAAGTCTTTTATTCTTAGCAATCTAACCTGACTTCACCTATTCTTTGCCCGTACTGGGGCCACTATGAATGGAGGAATTTCAGTGTCTTGGCCTCCCTGGTATTTTTCCTTCTTTCTTTTTTTTTCTTTTTTTTTTTTCTTGAGACAGAGTCTCCCTCTGTTGCCCAGGCTGGAGTACGGTGGTGCAATCTCGGCTCACGGCAACCTCTGCCTCCCAGGTTCAAGCGATTCTCCTGTTTCAGCCTCCCGAGTAGCTGGGACTACAGGAATGTGTCACCACGTCCAACTAATTTTTTTGTATTTTTAGTAGAGACGGGGTTTCACCATGTTGGCCAGGCTGGTCTCAAACTCCTGACCTTAAGTGATCTGCTGCCTTGACCTCCCAAAAGTGCTGGGATTACAGGCATGAGCCACCGTGCCCAGGCCCTTCCTGGTATTCTGCTATCATGACCTTACTCTAGTCACTCCTTTCCTATCCAGGATAGAGTCTATGGCCTACAACTTCTTTTTTCTTTTAAAAATAACTTTATTAAGAGGTATAATTGACATACCATAGGATTTTCCCATTTTAAGTATACTATTCAATAACTTTTAATACATTTACCAAGTTGTACAGTCTTTACCATAACCCAGTTTTAGAACATTTACATCACACCAATGAGATTCCTCATGGCTATGGCTGTTTAATTTCCCGTTTTTTTTTTTTTTTTTTGAGATGGAGTCTCACTCTGTCAAACAGGCTGGAGCGTAGTGGCGCGATCTCAGCTCACTGCAACCTCTGCCTCCCGGGTTCAAGCATTTCGATGCCTTAGCCTCCTGAGTAGCTGGGATTACAGGTGCCCACCACCATGCCCAGCTAATTTTTGTATTTTCACTAGAGACGGGGTTTTACCATCTTGGCCAGGCTGGTCTTGAACTCCTGACCTTGTGATCCACCCGCCTTGGCCTCCCAAAGTGCTGGGATGACAGGCGTGAGCCACCACGCCAGGCCTATTTAGTTAATTTCTATTCCCACCCTCTAGCTCCAGGAAACTACTATATACACATGGTTTTGGAGCTCAGCCCTGCTGGTCCGGCTGTCCTGAGGTTGCCCTTGCCCCGTGCCTGTGCTGGGCCTTCCACCACCCTGTTTCCTACCGCATGGCGTAGGTCATCCGGTCAGGCCGCATGGCTCTCATCACGCAGAGGCGCTGCAGGGCGGTCTTGTTCTTCCACTCCTGTGGGAGCTTCTCCTTCTCGGGACATTCGGACTCCACAAACTTTTTCCAGCTCTTAGCAGATCCCTCTATGTCCCGATCCAGATTACAGAATTCTTCCATTGATGAAAGTACCTGGGAAATTTCAGAGAATCTGAAAGGCAGTTTCTTCAGAAAGCTGCCATTTGCATTGTGTTGGGGCACTGAGGGGCAAGACGGTCTTATCTACACAATTCTGTCTCATTTATCCTCTTGTCTAGAACTTTGGATCGTCCTCCAGGAAAAATCAAGAAAGAGGAAGAATTTTGGGCAGCTTAGCGAAGTGCCCCAATCATATGCAAGATTTAGCATATAAAATGTTTGGGATATTATTAGCAGCAGAGACTGAGCCACACCTGCCTGTAAGTGTGTACATGGAAAAGAGGGACAAGAAGGGGCATTATGGTTATTCTGGTCTTAAGCTTGGACACCTAAAGTTAGTGACTTCTCCCTTTCCTCCTCAAACTCACTGTGCCACCAAACCCTGTCAATTCACCTCTCAAAATGTTTCTAGAATTATTCATGTGCTCTGTGTTAACGCCGACTCTTAAACTGTCCATGGGTTGTCTATTTCTATAAGGATTCTATCCAAATGCATAACTTGGTAGCCAGATCTCTTCATTTGGTGCCTCTCTTCAATCTGTCCAGTAAGCCGTGTGTCCTCCTACTGGGTCCCACTCTGAGCATATCTGCCCCCAACCTTGGAAATGTGCCTGACTCCTTCCCAACTCATTTCCTTGTTCATACTACTTCCACCGTATGTAAAGTCCTGTTTTCTTTTCTGCCACATTCTACTTCTTTCTTTTCTTGTGCTGGTCACGATTGTTACATGTTAAGGCTCTACAAGCTGTGAAAGACCAGTTCAAAACCTGCAACCTCCCTCGCGCCATCTTTCCTAATGCAGAACATGTAGACCTCCCATCCTTTTGTAAACCACTCAGAGCAGGTTTGTCCAACCCACTGCCCTTAGGCCGTATGTGGCCTAGGATGGCTTTGAAGGCGGCCCAACACAAATTCATAAACTTTCATGAAACATTATGAGTTTCTTTGTGATATATATATACTTTTAGCTCATCAACTGTCATTAGTGTTAGTGTTTTTGTTTTGTTTTGTTTTTGAGACGGAGTCTCGTTCTGTCGCCCAGGCTGGAGTACAGTGGCACGATCTTGGCTCACTGCAACCTCCGCCTCCCAGATTCAAGCAATTCTCCTGCCTCAGCCTCCTGAGTAGCTGGGACTACAGGTGCACACCATCATGGCTGGCTAATTTTTGTATTTTTAGAAGAGACGGGTTTTCACCATATTGGTCAGGCTGGTCTTGAAGTCCTGACTTCAGGCGATCCACCCGCCTCGACCTCCCAAAGTGCTAGGATTACAGGTATCAGCCACCATGCCCAGCCCCAGTGTTAGTGTGTTTTATGTGTGGTCCAAGACAATTCTTCTTCTTCCAATGTAGCCTAGAGAAGCCAAAAGATTGAACTCCCCTGACTTAGAGCTACTTGCAGAGTTGACATCTTTAATAAAGAGTTTGACTTCATTTTTAGATGTTTGACTGCTGATAGCTTTTAAATCTCATCCTTTCCTCTTCCCCTTCTGCCCTGGGCACTGCCTCTTTTGGTGCTGGAGGGAAGTTGTACCAGGCAAGCCCCTGCCCATGCACAGACACCCTTGCCCTGGCCCCACTCCCGAAGCATCATAATACTCAAGGCAGTCTCCTTTTCTGGCACTCTCAAGCCACCTGCAGTCTGCTTCGGAGCTCCTCTGCTCTTCCTAGAAAACCACGTTATCTGAGTAATAAACTTTCTCATACCCTCTTAGTATGTATGTAGCATCATCCGTCTTGATGTTGAAACCATATTTTGGGCGTGTGTGTGTAGGAGGTCTGTTCTATTTCTTTAGAGTGCCTACATCAACATCACTCACTTAGATACTTAATTACCTGCAGTCCTGCCTTCATTACTCAACTGTGCCTGAATGCCTGGTTTCCTCAATGACGTGAAAAGCTAGACGAGACTTTGTGTCTAAGGCACCTACCACAGTGCCTTGAGTTTTTAGGAACCCAGTATCATCTTTCTATTTGGACGAATTCACTCATTCATTCATTCTTTTGACATTCATTCAGTTCCTACTACCTGTCAGATACTGGGGAAGACAATAGGAAAAAACAACAGCAACAAAAAAACACAAGCCTTTCACGGAGCCTGCAGTCCTAGCTTAGGGAGAAAGGAGATGAGGGAGGCCTTGGTAGGTATGTAGAATTCTGCTGGGCAGAGATAGAGTAGAGAGAAGGAAAGGGATTTTTTGTGCCGGGGGAGGGAAGGATCAAGAAGAGCTAAAGCATGGAGGAGGGAGAGTGTAGGGCCTGATAGGAAGCAGCATGATTGCTGCAGAGGAGTCTTTTGCCTTACCACTGATAGGAACAGCTGGAGAAGGACAGAGGCATGTGTCCGGGGCTTGCGGAGGCTTTTGTCCCGTGGCAATGAATACACGTCCTAGCTTTACATATTCCTTTACATGGGCTCTGTGGCTTCCCAGTTTCACCCTGATCGCTTACAGCAGGGAGTGATCCTTCATTGGTACGGGTAAGTCACGTGGAGTGGTGTGTGGAATGGAGCAGGAGGCACCGGGGGACTGGAGGTCTGGCCCCAGCACCACCACTTTTGAGCCAATGGACTTGGAACCTGTTTTAAAACCCTTGTGAGTGTTTTTTTTTCATTTGGAAAATGAGGCCAAGTCATGTGGTCTGCCACATCTCACACTGTAATGTAGATACAAGTGCTTTGAAGGCTACAAAGCTCTCCCTTTGCCTTCCTTGGGGGCTCATGTGGCTATTGAATTGCAACTGCTGGTTTACTTGTCTGTTACTCCCACAAGACTGTGAGCTCCCTGCGGGCAAGAACTTTTGTAGGCCTCTTTGTCGCCTTAGACCTAGCAGGGTGCTGCCTGGCACTTAGGAAATGCTCAGTTAATAAGATTTGACATCTGCCTGGCCAGCAGGAGGGCTCCTGACAGGCTGAGAAAGCTGCAGCTGCTGTAATTATTTCTCTCTGTGCTGAAGAGCTGACTTTCATCTTCTTCCAGGCAGCCACTCACCCCCTCTTCCCAGTTTGCATCATTATTAACCCTTCTGCAGGCCTGCAACCCCCTCTGGCGTCTCCACAAAACTGAGCAAATTACACTGTGATCAGTGCTCCCAGCTGCCAGGGCTGGATCTGAAACACACTTTCTTGAAGCTCTAGATTGAATACAATTGCAACATTTAATCTTCCAAATGAGGAAAAGGGATTTCTAGCCTTCTAATAAGCTAAATGGGAATGACTAATTAACCTAATTACTTTGGACTGTGCAGCAAAATACAACTGCGCTAAATTGGCAACCAGAGTGGTAGTGAGGGGCCTTTTCAAAGGCTAACAAAGGCCTTCATCGCAGATGAGATTTTCTAATGAACAACAGAACATGCCCATTACCTGAAAGTTCTGCATTTGATAGGACCTAAAAAACCCTTACAAAGGACATTAATAAAAGCAGTATTTTATCACAAAGATTTCATTCATTACCTGCTTATTAGTTCTTCTGGGGAAACAAGGCAGTCTTCCTCATGAGACAGAATGCTTAAATTTTTTTTTTTTTTTTAAATCATGTCCTATTCAATTATCCTTTTTTTTGTTTCTTTAGGCTAAAACCCAGCCAAACACTTAAAAAGAGCCTTCATCAAAGGCTTCGGCAATGAGTTCTACATAATGCACTGTGTTTCACCTGCTCACATCCTGTGCTGTGCTTGAGTTGGATGGGTCTGGACTTTGCTGCTCTTCCTAACAAATTCATATAGAGAGATAAAGCTTCTCTAGTTGGCAAAAGCCTTTGAACAGCCAGATGAGCTTCGCCCACAAAACAAAACAAAAAAGCAAAGTGAAGCAAGGCAAGGCGAACCAAACAATCCATTTTGTTAAAAGAGGAACGAAACGACACTGTACGTAGGTTTTGGGTGGAGCTTTGTAAAATGAAAGCACTGAAGAGTGCTTGTGAATCATTTATTCCTTGGAACTTTTGCAGCAGAGCGCTTTGTGGGGTAATATAAAGAGTGGCAACTGGACTTGGTCCAATTGCACAACTCACAGTTCCTGAAAGTTTTTCCTTCTTTGGACAAATTCTGTGTGCTACAATCCATATCAACAACAACACGTAGACACCAGATAGCTGGGTGATTAAGCATCATAATTGTTGTGGGGTGAATTGTGTCCCCCCAAAATATATATTGAAGAAATTTGGAAATAGGGTCTTTGGAGATGTAATCAAGTCACAATGAAGTCGCTAGTGTGGACCCTAATCGAATATGACTGGTAACCTTATAAGAAGCGGAAAGGACCAGGCGCAGTGGCTCATGCCTGTAATCCCAGCACTTTAGGAGGCCGAGGCAGGCGGATCTTGATGTCAAGAGATCAAGACCAACATGGTGAAACTCCATTTCTCTTAAAAATACAAAAATTAGCTGGGCGTGGTGGCACACGCCTGTAATCCCAGCTACTTGGGAGGCTGAGGCAGGAGAAGCGCTTGAACCTGGGAGGCGGAGGTTGCAGTGAGCCGAGATCTCACCACTGCACCCCAGCCTGGTGACAGAGCAAGACTCTGTCTCAAAAAAAAAAAAAAAAGAAAGAAGCGGAAAGGCAGAGACTCACAGAGGGAAGACGGCCGTGTGAAGATGTGAACGTGGAGGCAGACCCCGGAGTTATGCTGCCACAAAGCAAAAGATACCGGGGGCTACCAGAAGCCGGAAGAGGTGAGGAAACATCCTTCCCTAGAGCCTCTGGAGGGAGCGTGGCCCCGCCGACACCTTAATTTCAGCTTTCAGCCTCCACGACTGTGAGACAACAGATTTCTGTTGTTTTAAGCCACACCATTTGTAGTACTTTGTTAGAACACCTCTAGGAAACAAATACAGCAACCATAACCAATCAGCTTCCATTGGTTTGGCATTTACTCTGTATCTTACGTAGCCTTGTGAGGAAGGTATTACGATGACCATTTTGCAGATGAGGAAACCAAGGCTCAGAGGAACAAACTTGAATTTGAATCCAGGGATGTCTGACTCCAGAGCCTGTGTTAATTAGTTCATCTCCATCATTGCTCCAGTTCTGCAAAGGGGTTCATTCAGAACTGCTTTAGAGAACTAACTTATTTTCCATAAAGGCATCAGACTACGAGAAATTGTTCTCTAGCTCTGGGCCATAGTGTCCTACAAGGTAGCCACTGACCACGAGTGACTCCCAAGTACTCGAAATGTGGCTGGTGGGACTGAGAGACTGAAGTTTTAATTGCATTTAACTTTAATGGTCTTACAATTCAAGGGTAGAAAATAGGACTTGTTTTATTAATTGGAAACTTCTAAAGATTGTTGGAACAACTTGGGTATATGAATCAACCATTTTAACTCTAAATTTTATGAAATCTCAATACAAATGTTTTGGATGAAAATTTGGCATCTGAATTGAGATGAGCTGTAAGTTTAAAAAATATTCAGCAGATTTCAAAGCCTTCGTATAAAAATACAAAATATCTCAGTAATAATTTTATAACAACTGCATATTGAGATAATATTTTGGCTGTATTGGCTTAAAGAAAATATCTTGCTAAAATTGATTTTATCCTTTTTCTTTTTTGAGACTGAGTTACACTCTTGTCACCCATGCTGGAGCACAATGGCACGATCTCAGCTCACTTCAACCTCCGCCTCCCAGGTTCAATCAATTCTCCAGCCTCAGCCTCCCAAGTAGCTGGGATTACAGCATGCGCCACCACACCTGGCTAATTTTGTACTTTTAGTAGAGACGGGGTTTCACCATGTTGGCCAGGCTGGTCTCGAACTCCTGACCTCAGGTGATCTGCCCGTCTTGGCCTCCCAAAGTGCTGGGACTACAGACGTGAGCCATCATGCCCGGTCAATTTTATCCATTTTTAAAAGCATTTTTTAATGCAGCTATAGAAAATTTAAAATTACTTAAGTGGTTTGCATTATATTTCTTTTGGACAGTGCTACTGTAAAGTGTGTGGATTCATTTGTATCTTATGCAGCCCAGGAAAATGGATGGTTTCCACTTCTCAGCATTTATTGTAATCATTCTCCGGCATTTCGTAACTTTGTAATTTGGGTTTCTGTTGCAAATGGAGTTCCCCCTTATTTTTTCCCCAGGATATTATTTCCCTTCTCATTCACCAGATTGGGCCCAGAATGACAAATAAAAGTAAATAAAAATCAAATTACAACTTTATTATTTAGATCAGAGATTGGCAAACTACAGCTTGCAGGCCCAATCTGGCCCACCACCTGTTTTTGTCAATAAAGTTTTATTGGAACTCAGCCATGTCCATTCATTTACATACTGTGTATGGCTTTGGCAGAGTTGAGTAGCTGCTACAGAGTCTGGCCTGCGAAGTCTAAGTGGCCCTCATAATTGCTATGGAGTGAACTGTGTCCCTCCAAAGTAAAATATATACTGAAGAACTAACCTCCCAGACTTGTGAATGTGAACTTATTTGGAAATAGGGTCTTTGTGGATGTAATCAAGTTAAGATGGAGTCACTAGTGTGGGCCCTAATCCAATATAACTGGTGCCCTTATAAGAAGCAGAGAGACAGAGACTCGCGAGGGAAGACAGCCATGTGACGATGGGAAAATGGTGACATTTACTAAGTGGCCTTTTGCAGAAAAAGCGAGGCAACTCTTGATTTAGATACAGTCCTAAAGTTGGTTAAAACAATACAGGCTCTGAAAAAGAAGTTAGAAAACTATCTTTGAGCAATGGTAGCATTAATGGAATGAGCCTAGAATTTCCTGAGATGACTCCCTTGAAGGGGACAGCAGGTATATAAATAATTAAGTTCTAGGTTTTAGTTATAAAGTAAAACTACTTGGATGGATATCGAGGGAATCATGCTAAATGAGCACACCAATCCCACATGGTTATATGCTGTATAATTCCATTTATGTAACATCCTTGAGATGACAGAAAATTATACAAATGGAGAACAGATTCGTGGTTGGTAGCTATTGGGAACTGGGTAAGGGAAGATGTTGCTGTGGTTATAGAAGGCCAACATGAGAGGTCCTTGTAATGACGGAACTTTCTGGATTGTATCAGTGACAATTTCCCAGATGTGTTCTTGTACTATAGTATTGCAAGATGTTACCATTGTGGAAAACTGGGTACAAGGGATATCTCTGTATTATTTCTTAAAATTGCATATGAATCATTGTCTCAAAATAAACCATGTTAATTAAAAAAAAGAGAAAGAAAGCCAATCATATGACTTTACTCTTCTACTTCTTTGTGCTGCTAAACATCTATAAAATGCAATAAACACGGGAGATCATAAACAAGATTCATCTTATGCAGATGTTATTCCTCACATGGCGCTGACGCCTGTCATGGGTGCTCATTCAACTGCCCGCAGGGAGTGCAGGCTTGGACTCCGGAGCGAGCTGGCATTGCCTCACCCAGCATTCCCTGCCAGGCATGGTGTCAGGATCTGTGAATTGCAGGCATAGTACCTACTGAAAGAACCTTAGAGTTTGTGATCTTGTCAGCACTCATAGAATCGCAGCTAAACTAAGCTGCATGACATGGAATGAAAATAGGCTCCGCCATCAGGCAGACCAAAATTTGTGTCCTGGGCTTCTGGTAAGTGTGGGACCTGTTTCCTCCCGTGTTAAACGGGAACAAATAATACCTATTGCCCAGGTGGATATGAGAATTAAATAAGGTAACGCATTTCCAAGGCACTCAATGTATAAGAGCTGTTATTAATTGCTGAGCATCCCAGGCTGAAATGCTTTCCCGCTTTGAGTCTGAGTTAGGATTCAGATGCCTGAATACAGCCCCTGGCACCTGCTGTTTTATGGAAATGCTGTGGCAGCCTCTCCACATCAACCCCAGGGACTCACTGAGGAGCCCATGTTCCAGCCTTATGTCCTGGTAGGTGAAAAGCAGCTCAGCTGACTCAGGGGAGCTCACGGGAACTTCCTGTTTCCTCACACCCTGGAGGCAGAGCCCTCATACACCAGCATACACCTGCTGCTTCTCTGCAGGCCCAGGAAAGATGAGCTTGCTGTGGGGACGCAAGGAACGGGATGTGCCCATGTTTAACACAGCTCCGTGCTTGAACTCCAAAAGAGAGCCCCGCTGACTTCATGGGGACCAGTGTCAGAGGTAAACTCTGAGAGATGACAGCTTGGCTTTTTTCTAGGGGTCAATACTCACCTTGACAGCTCCCCACGCCTGATGTGAGAGGAACTCCACGGGGCTGGCGGTGCCTGTCTGCACTGGAGATCGAAGCAGGAAATCCAACTCCGCTGGATTGACTTCTCGGTTCATGAGGAGAATCTGCAATGTGGGGAAATGACACTGCATTTCTTTAGCTTGTAGCCAAAGTCCTAGAAACCTTAGAGATTACTCAGTATAATTATTACCGCCTCTAATACTAGAGTTTGCCCATCAATTTTGGTTGTTTAGTGAGGGTAGAGTGGAAGGAAGTACATATTCACACACATTACTTCCGTGTCTATCTATTTTCACCCCAAACATCGGAGTGACTTAACTGCACGTGGTGAGTGACTATATCTTGGTTAATAAGCATTTATGACATATCAATCATAAATGCCGTGGAGTATATTTCTGCAATCTAATTGAGCAGATGACGCATACAAATGACATGATCTAAGGAGAATGTCCAAGTGACATATGAATATATGGCAGCTAGAAATGCGGATAGGAATCCATAATGCTAAAGGAGTTACAGAAGAGAGGAGTTGCCAGCAAGTGAAGGGCAGGAAGAAACTAATTTGACTACACTTTCTATAGGTAGTTTATTTTCTTTTACTTTAAGTTCTGGGATACATGTGCAGAACGTGCAGGTTTGTTACATAGATAGACACGTGCCATGGTGGTTTGCTGCACCTGTCAACCCATCATCTAGGTTTTAAGCCCAGTGTGCAGTAGGTATTTGTCCTAATGCCCTCTCTCCCGCCCCCCAACAGGTCCCGGTGAGTGTTGTCCCCCTCCCTGTGTCCATGTGTTCTCATTGTTCAACTCCCACTTATGAGTGAGAACATGCAGTGTTTGGTTTTCTGTTCCTGTGTTAGTTTGCTGAGAATGATGGTTTCCAGCTTCATCCATGTCCCTGCAAAGGACATGAACTCATTCTTTTCCATGGCTGCATAGTAGTCCATGGTGTATATGTGCCACCTTTTCTTTATCCAGTCTATCATTGATGGGCATTTGGGTTGGTTCCAGGCCTTTGCTATTGTAAACAGTGCTGCAATAAACATATGGGTGCATGTGTCTTTCCTATAAGAGTAGTTTTGGATTGGGTCTTGGAGAAGCTAAGAGATGGGGTATTTTCACAGAAGAGGAGACGTTCCATGGAGTAGGAAACGGAAAAAGCAGAGGCTTGAAATGGGAATTAGTGAGCTGTGTACAGGGGAGAGAAAAGGATTTGGCTTGGTTTGAGCTCATGGTTCACACTGAGAGGTGGGGCCCACATTTCTTTTTTTGCAAAGGCCAAGCTGTCAGCTGGGCTGGAGTGGGGAATACAGCGGGTGAGGGATGAGGCACAGCAACACTTACCCATGAACTCAGGCAGGCCCTGAAAGGTGCAAACAGAGTCAGCACACAAGTGATGATGGGATATCTGACTTTTGGAATTGGAAAAGGCCTTTGAGATAATTAGTCTGTGCTACATATTGGAAAAAATTCAAATTCTAAATGATTAGAGGGACATGTAAAAGGAAGTAAATGAGGCTGGATGCAATGGCTCACACCTGTAATCCCAGCACTTTGGGAGGCCGAGGCGGGTGGATCACCTGAGGTCAGGAGTTCAGGACAGGCCTGGCCAACATGGTGAAACCCCGTCTCTACTTAAAATACAAAAAAAAAATATATATATATATAGTAATAATAATTAGCTGGGCATGGTGGTGCACATCTGTAATCCCAGCTACTTGGGAGCCTCAGGCAGGAGAATCACTTGAACTGGGGAGGTGGAGGTTGCAGTGAGCCAAGATCACACCACTGCATTCCGGCCTAGACAACAGAATGAGACTCCATCTCAAAAAATTAAAATAAAAAAAAAAAGAAGGAAGTAAATTTTCACGGTTTTTTGATGTTGAGAATAACTAGAAGACAAAGGTTTCTTCTTAAAGATGCAGCAACATCGGAAATCCCTGCTTCCCAAACCCCTGAGAATCAACGTTACTAAAAACTTTCTAAGGCCAAGGCTGCTACAGTTGTGGAAAGACCTGCGCAATTTCTTATCGCAGGGGATGGCTGCATCAGTAAACTTGCAATCTAAAGGTAAATAAACAATGATGGATACTCCACCAAATTTCTTACAGCATTTCAAAAAGCATCTAGTTATTGGTATGGTTTCCTCTAGTTTCATCTTCAGCGCCCGTTTTGGTTGGCTGGTAGTGGCTGCTGGAGGGCTGTGCTGAGGAAGATCTTAGATCATCCAGGATCAGCAAGAAAAAGGACAATGATGGATTAAGTATATCTGCCACAAGTGGGAAATGGTGGGGGCAGATGCATACACCATATTGGACCTTCTTGTGTGATGCCTCTATCCAAAGACAGATAGTCTGGACATGCTGTGGGAAGTGATGTTCAAAGAAGAAAGTTTCTTAACACCTGCTGTCTGGGTACTAAAAATAACCTGTTTTCTGGAAACTTCTTCAATCCATTTTTACCTGAAAGGTTAGCTGGGCAAGGTAGGTCAGCTTATCACACTCGAAGAGCCCGCGAGTGGTGTACTGGTACACAGAGAAGGTTATGCTGTCTATTAGGCTGGCCACCCGCTCCCTGAGGCTCTCGTCAGGTGCAGCCCTCTCCACAGCCTTCTGGAAGACGATACTGAAAGCCTGGGGACAGAAGGCAGGAAACTGGTAAGGTACACAGCCCTCTTACTATATATTGGTGGTCTTACCTGAGAAGAATGTGATCATTTTCCAGCCCATAGAAATTTTTTCCCAAGGCCAGGCATGGTGGCTCATGCCTGTAATCACAGTGCTTTGGGAGGCCAAGGTGGGCGGATCTCCTGAGGTCGGGAGTTTGAGACCAACCTGGCCAACATGGAGAAACGCTGTTTCTACTAAAAGTACAAAAATTAGCAGGTGTGGTGGTGCATGCCTGTAATTCCAGCTACTCGGGAGGCTGAGGTGGGAGAATCGCTTGAACCTGGGAGGCAGAGTTTGCAGCGAGCCCAGGTGGTGTCACTGCACTCCAGGCTGGGCGACAGAGTGACTCTGTCTCGAAAAGAAAAATGAAACAAAAAAACAAAGAAATGTCTTCCCAAAATATCCTGCCAAAAAGACAATGGTAACAAGAAAACACGCTATTATCTTTTCTTAGTTTGCTTGTGTGAATTATCACATAGCTATAAGCATATATGCCTCTGCAGTGATAAGACGAGTGAGTCCTTGCAGGCAGCCTCCTTTCTCATGGACCCTTCCTGCAATGTGGGGCGCATAGCCTGCTTCGGTTACATCTTCTGAACTATACATTATGTGCATACTCTAATATAAAAATCATGTTAATCAGTTTTCCATTGTTTTAAACTTAGATATTGACTATTTAAAAAAGTAAATATTTGGAATGTTACATTTTAAATGTGATGTGAATAGAACAAACAATTAAAGAAAATAAAAGCCAAGGCCAGGTGCAGTGGTTCATTCCTGTAATCTCAGCACTTTGGGAGGTAGAGCTGAGAGGATCACTTGAGGCCAGGAGTTCAAAACCAGCCTGTGCAAGGTGGCGAGGCCGTGTCTCTATAAAAAATTAAATTGTCCACGTACGGTGGCACACACCTGTAGTTCTAGCTACTTGGGAAGCTGAAGCGGGAGTTTGAGGCTGCAGTGAGCTATGCTGGTGCCTCTGCACTCTAGCCTGGGCAACAGAGTGAGACCCTGTCTCAAAATAACCTAATAAATAAAACAAAACAAAACAACAACAACAAAAACAGAACAGAAGAAAATACAAGCCAAGATATAATTGGAACTTTTCAGTTTGGGGTTATGCAAATTTCCAGCCTTTTCTCTATTTTCCTTTTGTGGCTTCAATAAGAAAAAAAAATCTTAAATCTTTCTAACACCACCAAGTATTTGAACATTAATGGAAACCAGAAAAGATTTGAGTCTCAATATCTCTTCATTTGCAAAGTAGGAAAATGTGAATTTCTCTCTCCATTCCATGGTTCCAGGGTGTTTCTTGTTAACAAAGCCTTTGCAGCCTTTCTTCTTTATTTAGTTTTAATGATCTTTGCAAAATCTTCTGCCCATGTTCAACCCAATCCATTGTGATGGTTACCTTCGCTTGATAGATTTTAGATAGGAAGAATAGCTCATTAGAGGCTGATAATGTCCCCCCAGCACCACAGAGAGCAATTTGGGAAGATTCCAGAACAGTTTCATAGAGACAGAGTGGAGAGCTTTCTCCTGGCAGTTACTATGGCTGTTCCCTAAAGCTCTCTCTTTATCAAAATAGCAGTAATCAGTAAAGAAGCTCTAGTTATTTAAGTTTAAACAAAGTGATTCACAATTCAGGAAAAGATGTAAAAAAAAATTTAAAACTTAGGTACATTTAGCATTTTCCTTACATTAAACTAACTTTGGCTCTCTTTTTCTTTTCTGTCCTAAAACAAGAAACAAAACCCAAAAAGCTTCTTCTTCTTACTTGTGGTGTCAGAACAGCTCTGGTGCTGGGCCTGACCCCACTTCCACAGCATTCTCCAGAAGGTTCCTTCTCCTGCCAACGGGGTCTTATCATTGACTCAAACTACCTTCATATATATTCATCAGCTTTTGTAATTTTTTGTAGGGCCTTTATCCATTGTCTCGTATCTTTGGTATTTTTCATCGTTTTAGCAGGTTATGAGCACATATAGTGGGACCCGGGCCTTACTCACTCTCTTCCATTTCCCCAAATCTAGCCCATCTCTTCACATATAGTGAGCACTAAAAAAACACTTGTTGGATGGATGACTGTGTCCTGCCAATGCCTAAAAGAACTTAGGCGAAGTATGAGCAACGCTCTAGACCGAGGGTATCAAACTCAGTGCCTTCAGGGGCCGGGTGTCTAATACCAAACAGGGAGGCACAAGGACTGTGGCAACACTGGAGGCACATGCCAGTCTAGGGGGCACAGCATCCCTTGGCTCCAGCAAAATCACGCCACGTGGGATGTGAGCTCAGCGTTGTCAATCTTCCAAACCTTCACGAGAAGCCATAATTTGGAACTTACATAACTTCTCCTCATTTTTCAATGCTGGCAACCAATTAAAGTACTTGAAAAGTCCTCCAAGGACCAAAGAAAACAGGACAATAGGCTGTTGGGCTTCCGATTTGAGACCAATGCTGTGTTATTTTCGCCTCCGCCTATCTGATGCAAGCTTCTTCTATTTTGAGAAGTGTTATTCCCCCAGCCATGTCTCTCTGCAGAATGCACACAACACAGAGAGCTGGGCCTCCCAACAATCTGCAGGAGCCCCCAGTGAGGTGTCTTTCCCTCTGAGGCACCCTGTGAATGTGTCTTTTTAATCTTTGCCTTGCCTTTGGCTAAATCCTGAAGAAAAATTACTTTACTGCCACTTAAGTTCCATCTTAACCATGTTATAAACTTTCAAGTTCAAAACCTGGCTCTTGAAGAGTTTTTGCATGTGTAAACACACACACACACACACACACACACACACACACACACACACACATTTTAATATATTCCTGCTCAAAAGACTTTTGAAAGCTGGGATGAACAGTTCCTGCCATGTTGGCCTATCTGGGGTTTCCATATTCTAAGAGCACATCTTCTTTCTTTGCCAGGAAGGGGATCCGCAAAATCTAACCCTAGACAAAAGCCAAGACCATGGAAACTACAGTGGTCCATTTCCCTTCAAATCAGAGAAGGCTTCTAAATGCATTGTGGTTTCGATAGTTTTGAACACCCTTACTTCAGCTACTTATCATAAAGCAGTTAAACCTACTTTTAATGATCAGGCTGGTCAATGAACAGCTGTTTTTGCAATTCTTAATATCGGTAGGGTGACCCAAACTCCAACTCCCCAACTTTAAAAATGGAGCTTCAGAACTTCCTATATCAGGACACTGTTGCTGCCAAATATCTTACAACATGGTTTTGAACACAGATTGTCATGGGCCTCATCTAATTTCTTGTTTTCAGAAAGAGTCACTGTGGTAGGCTTCTGATGGATACCTATAGTCAATTTCAACTACTCTTGGAACTAGCGAGGTGATCCTATGGTTATTAGGCTTATCATGCCAACTTTTATGCTGTTTTAAAAGATTTTATAATTCTTTCCTGTGTCGCCTTAAATGAAATATGAGGCCAAGTATTGGGTTTCTTTTAAAAACATAAAATATTATAAACACAGTTCATCCGATCTGCAGAGACTCTGAGTTAAAAGAAAAAGATTGGGAAATGATTAAATGCCATCTTCAACCAAATGGGCCCCGGGAACTGGAGGCCCTCTGATTTCTCATCTGCTCGTCACCATCCCCGCCATCTTGGTTTCCACATGGTGGTTTAGCTGAAAACACTTCACGGATCTGAAGGGTGTGCTCTCTCTCTCTCTCTCTCTCTCTCTCTCTCTCTCTCTCTCTGTGTGTGTGTGTGACTGCGTGTATGTGAAATCTCCATGTGTCTATATACATATGGTCTCTCCTCTTTCTCTGTGTATATATGTATACATGTCCTCTTTCTTGGGTCAAACCAAAGAAGTTTAGAAAGCTTCACTACTTCCTAATGCCTCTTCAATTGTGGTCTTTTGGTGAATGCCCTAGGGGACAAAGATGTACTTTCAGAGATGCACTAAAAATTTATAAGTCTTTATTTTTTCATGAGTAAGATAAGTTTAGTCAGCTTTTACAATTTGCTAACATCTTTGGTTTTAGGAATATTTCAACAATCATAAGGCAGGAGCTTTGGGGATATTAGGGTCATAAGAAAACTAATTTAAAGTTGGTGTAATATTATTGCCTGGTTTGGACTTGAATCAATACAAGTGACACATTTGATTGTCTATTATATTTTAAGTTATTTGGGGACAGGGATCACTTCTCATATTTCTTCGGTATCATCTTCCACACATTCAGTAAGCATAGTACCCACCATATCATGTGTGCCTACTGAAAGAATGAGCCAAGACTTGCTGTGATGTCCTGTTCTGTTCCAGTCAAAATTACCCATGAGTCATGTAAGACCCAATTAAAGAGATGAGGATGGTAAGAGATGTCTGAAGGTAACATAGCTACTTTCCTGGCTTTGATCTTACAGACCTGCCATAGCTAATGATTTGACATGGATAAGCTCTCACAGAGAGCTGCATTGGCAATATGACACTGCTTTATTATAATCAGGCAAGAAACTCCAGGTGTAAGTCACCTTGAGAGAAAACTGGTACATTGGATGGATCTTGCTGAGGTCGTTCATGATGAAGTAGAGCAGTGAGGCCCTGGCAGCTGCTGGCCGGTAGTGCTCTCGGGCCTCGTTGATTTTCACTTCGGTCACCTTGGCCTCCTGGACCTGTTGGAAAAATAAACAACAACACACTGTTCCAACCCACCAGGGCTTCTGAGAATCAGCATGGCCCCTCTGTGTGAGTAGACATGTGTCTGCTTAGGGGATGCAGGAAACAGGGATGGGGATGATGGGTAGAAAGTTGAAAAGCTACTATGGTATTCCTTCCTAGAACTGGGATGAGAAAGGAGATGGTAAACTTCTAGTGCTTTCGGAGGGTGAGGTGTCAGCTCCTCCAGTTGGGAAGTGTGAGCCATGAAAGCCGCCACGCTCCATCTCTAATGAGAAAGATTTCATGGAAATGCAAAAAAAAAAAAAAAAAAAAAAAAAAAGTATGACTCAAAAATGAACTAGAACACCAAGCAGTAGAAATCCAGTACAGTCTTCTCTTTCCTTAATTTTTATGAAATAGTTCATACGTAATTTCACAAAGATATCTTTCAATGGAATATTCTATTTTCAGAAAATTACTTTTTGTTTGTTTGTTTGTTTGTTTGAGACGAAGTCTCGCTCTTGTCCCCCAGGCTGGAGTCCAATGGCACAATGTTGGTTCACTGCAATCTCCGCCTCCCGGGCTCAAGTGATTCTCCTGCCTCAACCTGCCCAGTGGCTGGGATTACAGGCGCCTGCCACCACGCCTGACTAATTTTTGTATTTTTAGTAGAGAAGAGGTTTCACCATTGTTGGCCAGGCTGGTCTCAAACTCCTGACCTCAGGTGATCCACCCGCCTCAGTCTCCCAAAGTGCTGGGATTACAGGCATGAGCCACCGCGCCCGGCCAGAAAATTTCTTATGACAGGTAAAAATAAGAAATGAGACTTCAGGATCAGGAAGAGGGATTTCTGGTAGACTATGCCTCTAAATGCAAACCTCAATATGCTCTGCCCTTGTGCTCCAAAATAGAGGAAAGTTACTGATAATTTGTGGGAGCACCATAGGAAAAGGCAATGATCCTTACTGAAGATGTTCTCATAAAAAACAATTACAAACTGCAGGCGTATTACAAAAGGAAACAATTAGAAGACTCTTTTCTAAAACAAAACCAAAACCAACAACACCCCAGAAGGATTGACGGAACAACCTAAAACTCACCATTAACGACGTATGTTTTAGAGCAGTGGACACAAAAGGAAGCATAAAACATGGGCATTATGAAAAAGAACAGGCATATCTGGAAAAGAACTAGCTAGAACTTCTAAAAATAAGAGTATAGTTATTTAAATTTAAAAAGTGTTCGGTTTAAATAATAGACTGAAGCTGAAAAGAAAATCAGCAGACTAAAAGAGAAATCTCAGGAAATTGTTACAAAAGCCACTCAGAAAGAAACAGAGATGGAAAATATGTGAAAGAGGTTCATGATATTTGATGCCCATCAGGACCTAGCCCAATTTTCCCAGCATGGTTTACACAGCCCTATACAATGGAAACTCAGGCCACCTTTCGTGCATCATTGCCAGTGACCACTTCCAGTTCCCACCTCTTCCATGGTCCAGTTACACTCAAGGGAAGCACCTCCTCCCTCTCACCCAACGTGGGTTGAGTGTTCCTCCTTTGTGTGTTCACTGATCCCTGTGCTTTCTTGACCTCAGCCCTCAGCCCTGTTTCATAACTGCCTGTTTACTTGTATTTCTTCCTCAGAGGGCCAGGCCCTAAAAGCCCAGGATTATGGCAAATTTCTTGTGTATCTCCAACTTTCACCATGGATCTTCGAATACAGTGGCTTTCAAGTAAGTATTCATGAGGTGAATAAATGAGAAAAAGAAAGAAGACAAAAAGAAAAGGAACAACGAAAGGAAAAAGAAAGCTTCATACAACCCTTGGCACACAGCAGGTACTCAGTAAGTGTTCATTGATTCTAAAGAAAAAGATAAAAAACATAAGAGATGAAGAGGCGGGGAGAAGAGATCAGTATGTTGGATCCCATCCTCTGACCTACTCTCTCTGTGTAAGTTGGGTCTGTCTCCCTGTCTCTCCTTCCTGGGAGAAACAGCGCTGGTGGAAAACCTAGAGATCACCAAGCAGACTGCTGATCTCTGGTTGGGGGAATGAGAGTTTGTAAAGCAATTATGGGAGACCTGCCACTGCCCTGGATAAGAGAGATGGCTTAAGTGTTCATCAAATGTGGATGGAGTTGAGACATCAAAAGTATTTTCCAGAAGGTGGGAACTACATAATACAAGATGTATGGGGTAGTCATTTCAGGAATCCTGCCTAGGTAGACTTTCTAGAAGAACCTTGCTAAGACAGAAAAGCCATGTGTGACTTTGACTTCTTTTTTTCCTAAAAGTCAGACTCATTGTCTAAGAGGAGAGAAAACTGGAAGAGGACTCCAGCCTAGGCTGCCTTCCCCGACTAGCCAGAGGAATTTTACCTTTTTCTCAACTTCGGCAGCAGTCTGCTTGGTAATCTCTAGGTTTTCCACCAGCGCTGTTTCTCCCAGGAAGTTCCCAGAGGCGGAGGAGAGGCGAGAGAGGAGACTGTCTTCCAATGTTTTCAGGGTAATTTTGAATCCATTCTGCTGCTTTGTGAGATCGGACTGCAAATATCAAGCCAGAGACAGTCAGGTGCAGATGCCCAGGGCATCCTGCTCTAAAGGTATGCCTGAATAGGGCCAAAGTCCCTTGCCTTAAAGATGGTAAACTGGAGGCAGAATGGCAAAGAGCTTCAGACCATGAGCAGGAGACAAGCAGAGGAGTCAAAATTGGTGCCCAATGGTACAATATTCTGGGCACATGACCTTGAGCCAGTTTACCCTCTTTACTCCTCTGTAATCCCAGTCCCCAGTTGTAGGATTTCTGTGCTGTGCTTAATGCACAATGGGCAACACATTGCATTATCAGCGTTCACTAAACGGAGTTTATTTCTGTGACTAGAGGGTTAGGGTCCAGTTTTAGTTCTCTGGAGAGTTCTCTCTATCACCAATTTACTTTAAGGAACAACTCTCCTATGGTTTACTTTGAAAAAAAATCAGCAGAATCCGTCTTCCAGTTTAGACTGTGTAAAACCATGGCAGACGGTGTAAAACCTTCCTTGAGGCTGGAGTGGGGTGCTGGTACCCAAGCGGATCTCATCCCATCCTCCCTTTCTGCTCTGTATCCTAAAGCACTAACTTCAGGCAGCTGTAGTGTCTTTGCGCTTGTACAGCCTTTGGATCCATGGGAAGAACAACCTTTCTGTTGGAGGTTCCAGCCACAGCCACCCTGACCTTTCTTCTGTTTCTTAAAACCATATATCTTGATCCTGCCTTAAGACCAGGATTTGCTGTTCTCTATGCTGGGAATGTTCTGTACCCAGAGGCTTTACAATTATTTAGGAATTAGCTCAGATGCCAACTCCTCACAGAATCTTTTTCTGACCACCACTGTTCAAATTTGCCCTCTGGCTTTCCAGTGTTACCCTGTTTTACTTTCTTAAAAATTCTTGTCACTATCTGAATGGCATTGTTCATTTGTTTACATTGCTGTTTTCTGTGTTCCTCCACTAGAGTGTAGATTCCATGAAGGCTGGGACATGGTTTTCTTTGTTCACTGCTGAATCCTCTATACCTTAAATCTGCCTGTTACAGGGTTGGTGCTCCCAAGGTATCTGTTCAATGAATGAATGATGGCAGGAAGCGGAGTCCCAGGGAGCCCTGAACTCAAGCTCTCATGCACTGGAATTCCAGCCCCCAACCCCACATATTATATAATCTAATCACATTTAAAGAGAGGACAAAAAGCATGTTATCTGCTGTGGATTGAATTGTGTTGTCCTAAAAGTCCTATGTTGCAGCCTTAACTCCCCACGTGACTATATTGGAGATGTGGCCTTTAAGGAGGTAACTAAGGTTAAATGAGGTCATTAGGGTGGAGCCATGGCTTGATGTGATTAGTGCGCTTATAAGAAGAGATACCAGGGAGGTTTCTCTATTTCTTTATGTGCAAAGAAGAGGTCACGTGAGGTCACAGTGAGAAGGCCACTGCCTCCAAGGCAGGAAAAGAGACCTCACCAGAAACCAACGTGATCGCAGACTTTCAATTTCCAGAATTATAGGAGAACAAACATCTGTTATTTAAGCCACCCCATCTATGGTATTTTGTTAAGGCAGCCCAAGCTGACTAAGACATGACCCTAAAATGGTTGGACCTATTTCTGTTACCCTTGTAGAATTTCACTCCATTTAGTTCTGGCACGTGGACCTGTGTGATCAGTGGCACTCATGTTCATGCCAGGCTCTGCTCTTGGTCATAGGATTGTCCAGTCTCCAAGCCATTTTTTTTTTCTTTTTTTTGAGAAGGAATCTCGCTCTGTTGTCAGGCTGGAGTGCAGTGGCATGATCTTGGCTCACTGCAACCTCCGCCTCCAGGTTTCAAGAGATTTTTCTGCCTCAGCTTCCTGAGTAGCTGGGACTACAGGCTAGAGCCACCATGCCCAGCTAATTTTTGTTTTTGTTTTTTTAGTAGAGATGTGGTTTCACCATGTCGGCCAGGTTGGTCTCGAACTCCTGACGTCATGATCCATCCACCTTGGCCTCCCAAAGTGCTGGGATTACAGGCGTGAGCCACCATGCCCGTCCTTCAAACTGTTTTTGCTTCTATTCCTCAGCTCACCCATCCTTCTTTTCCCAGTATGGTGTTCCCAGGTTGCTACATGGGGTCAGCACTCCTCCAGGGTCTAGTAGAACCCACCTGATTCAACCCAGGAGAAACAGCCCCCCTCCACAACCTCTCCCAGAGTGGAGTACACTGAAGGCTCTAGTGGCAGAATGTTTTCTCCCTCCTGTCCTCACCTTCAGCTGCTCCAGGTCTGGCCTCTCCATGCTGACCACAGCTGCCAGCAACTGGTCCTCCAGGCCATCCCTGGTCACGGTGAAGTTGATCAGGGTGGCCTGAGCCTGCAGCTCAGGCTGGTAGTGAGGATTAGCCAGCTTGGTGTGGAGGATGAGCCGGAACTTGGGATTGTATTCACATTCTTTGTCTCCAATTTTAATGAATCTGGAACATAAAGGCTCACGTGAAGGTGAGGTGCCTTCCTGCAAAATTTGGTCGGGGTCAGAATTTGAGATTTTTTTTTCAAACAATATTGCCATATTCAGATGGATTCCTCCTGAGTATGTCTAGGATGAGCCCTGGGATTCTTTTTTGTGCTAATGTGGGGAACAGGTGCCAAGTGGGATACATGGTTTCCCATGTCCGCCATGTTTGGTTCTGCACTGTGTAACTCTAGGAAGAGCCATGCCTGTTGTGTCAATGTAGATTAGTACATTATGAACAATTTCCAGCAGATGGCAGTGAAGTGTCTTGAGGAAGGTGAGCCACCTTGCAGTTTCCACAAAGGTGATTTATAGGCCAGCAATAGGGCTTACTTTTCCTCGTGGCTGACAGGGGAATGACATCTATGGGTGAAAATGATTAAGCAAGTAAATGAGCACAACTTGAGGACAGCAAAGGCAACAATGGCCCCAGCAGTGGGTGAGGTTCCTGAGTCAAGCACTCCTTCATGGTAATTACTCTGCCCCTCATACGACCCCATTGCATGTCTTCTTCCTCTCCTTTCCTCTCAACACCACCCCCTGCTTTGCCTTATGCTTGCTAAGCCCTTATCCCAAACTAGCAGAGACTCATTAAATTGACAAGGAACCGAGTTGTCAGAATTCAGATGACTGGCTTGTATAAGATGCTCATACTTAAAAGTCAGTCTGCTTTTTGACCAATTTCCTCCTCAAGTTTCTCCAAAATTGTGCACTGTGGCCATTTAGAACGAAGTCAGTTGGGATGTTGGCTGATGGAAGCAAAGTTTTTCCGGGAAACTTTCTCTAGGAGACAAAGGTCACTAAATAGACCTCTGCCGGAAGAAAGAAAGGTGAATGTGCTGCAGGGAGCTACTCGACATGAACTGAAGAGAGGAAATTCCAGGAAGAGCAGACCTCTTCATGATTCTAACTGGGGCCAAGAACCAGCTCCCCACGAAGGGTCAGCGACACAGCTGAGTCTTACCGTCCTTTTTTAATGACTTCTCTCCCAAGCAGAGGTCCCAGAACAGGATCAATGGACTCCTCTAGGTTTTCAATCAGCACCACAGCTCCAGCTTCCAGGGCCTGCTCTATGACTTGAAGGTAGCTGGGGAAGCAAGTATGAGTCCGGGAGTATGAGCCTGTGGCAAGCTATGGAGTCAACAATTTAATGAGACAAGGGTGACTTCTAAGACATGGTGATACAGTTGGAGGCACAGCTATTTGGAATGTTTTCAACGACCACAGTTTTTCCCTATGTAAAGTGAGGTTTATGTGATTATACACACTTTTAGAAATAGGGAGAAATTATAAAATACAAAAAAGATAATGAAAACCATAATCTGTCTTTAACATTTTGGTGTATACTGTGTATATCTGAATATATTATATTGTCAAGTTTAGCTTTGATAGTATTAGATTCATATGGTGGTTTTGTTTTATAACCTGTTTTTTTACATGAAATATATTGTAATCATTTCCCCATGTCATTAAATAGCCTTCCAGGTAATTTTAAATGACTGGGTATTAGGCCATATTGATACACCTTAATTTATCAATCAATTAACAAAGATCTAGGTTACTTTTAACTTTTCAGTGTTATGTAGAGTTTAATAAATATGTGAATAGGTTGATTTTCTTAAAGTCAATTTATAAGTCAATTACAGTCAATTATAAGTTGAGGCTGCAGGGATATAATACAATTCAAACGAAGAATAACAATAAAACTTTATGAAACTCAAACAAAGATCTTAAAGTTAACCTAAAAGAATACAGTGAAGCTGGCAAGGAGAAAACCAGTAATGAACAAGAGGAAGGACTCATTACCTAATACTAAATATTTTGTATATTTCAACAATATAGATGTGTAGAAAGAAGGCTTAAAGGACAGCATATACCAACAAGTTAGCAGCGTTTTTGAAAGATGAATTATAGAAGTTTCTATTTCTTTATTTGTTTTTTATGGTAACTCCTACCCCACCCTCTAATTTTTCTTTACAGTGATGATATATTACTTTTTAATGAGAAATACCACAATAAATGTTACTAAATATAAAAGTAAATAAGAGCTGGTGTAGTATTAGATAAAAAGAAAAGAATAATGACCCTATTTAATAAAATAATTTAATATATAGTAAAATGACATCTCTAATTAATTGAGGAAAGAATGGACAATTTCATAGATGGTATTGAAACAACAGCTACCCACTTGGAAAATTAGTCTGTACCACATATAGTAGCTTAAACTATATTTAAATTGATTGCATTTCCATGTAAAAAGGAAAACCCAAAAAACTTAAAAATGGGCCAGGCCTGGTGGCTCATGCCTGTAATCTCAGAACTTTGGGAAGCCAAGGTGGGATGATTGCTTGAGGCCAGGAGTTTGAGACCAGCCTGGGTAATAGAGTGAGACACCCTCTCTACAAAAATACAAAAATTAGCAGGGTATGGTGCTGCGCGCCTGTAATTCCAGCTACTTGGGAGGCTAAGGCAGAAGGACTGCTTGAACCCCGGAGGTCGAGGCTGCAGGGAACCATGATTTCACCACTGTACTCCAGCCTGGGTGACAGAGTAAGACCCTGTCTTAAACAACAACAACAACAACAACAACAACAACAACCACCTAAAGACTAAAAATGTAGGTGAACATTTTAAAGATTCTTGGAAAGACTCCTCTAGTCATCATTTATAGAATAAACGGCTGACAAATCTGATCAAATAAATAAACTAAAATAAAATGAACTGTAGTATGTAAAACCTCACAAAAGTAAATTAAAAGACAAATGAGGCCGGGCGCAGTGGCTCAAGCCTGTAATCCCAGCACTTTGGGAGGCCGAGACGGGCGGATCACGAGGTCAGGAGATCGAGACCATCCTGGCTAACCCGGTGAAACCCCGTCTCTACTAAAAAAATACAAAAAACTAGCCGGGCGAGGTGGCGGGCGCCTGTAGTCCCAGCTACTCGGGAGGCTGAGGCAGGAGAATGGTGTGAACCCGGGAGCTGAGATCCAGCCACTGCACTCCAGCCTGGGCGACAGAGCGAGACTCCATCTCAAAAAAAAAATAAAATAAAATAAAAAATAAAAGACAAATGAGATGAACACATTTTCATTCATATGAAGAAAGACTATACATATTACATATAATGCAACATTTGTATTCAAATAACATACAACAAATCTAGAAAACCATTCAACAGGAAAGTAGTTAATGGACATGAACTAAGAATTAATTGAACATATTTATTAAGGGCCTGCAATGCATTAGGCAGTGTTTTAGACACTAGGGACACATCAATGAGCAAAAAGAACATATACCTGTCTAAAATGCACTGTTAGTCAGCTGGAAAAGAATATTTTAATTAAAGTTTTGGGAGAAGGCCAGGGTTGGATTACTATGTGACTGAAGATGCAAATAAAAATATATCATATTGGCCGGGAGCACATGAAGATGACGCACATTATACATTATGTATATTTTACCACAATTTAAATATATTAATTAATAAATTTGTTTAAAAAGTAATGGAGGTGGCCGGGCGCGGTGGCTCACGCCTGTAATCCTAGCACTTTGGAAGGCTGGGGCAGGTGGATCACCTGAGGTCAGGAGTTCGAGACCACTGGGCAATATGGTGAAACCCTGTCTCTACTAAAAATACAAAATTTAGCCAGGCATAGTGGCACACGCCTGTGATCCCAGCTACTCCGGAGGCTGAGGCAGGAGAATTTCTTCAACCCAGGAGGTGGAGGTTGCGTGGAGCCGAGATAGGGCCACTATATCTATATATATCACATTATGCCTTGGCATTCACTTCTCAACAAAGTTTGCTCTATAACATGGATGCATTATAATATTTAATATTTGGTTTGGTTAACTATTATTTTTAACATCATATGTTCAATTTGAACAACCCCGAGTGATCTGGACCTCAGTGCAAGCATGCTTGGGACACGTGGACGGAGCAGCAAAGCTCACTTTGAGTGGCTGTTTGCTGGAGTGGGTAAATCTTAGGTTTCTAAGTGAGGATGACCTGGGTTCAAATAGTGCCTCCATTACTTTTTTTTTTTTTTTTTTTTTTTTTTTGAGACGCAGTTTCCACTCTTGTCCACCAGGCTAGAGTACAATGGCACGATCTCGGCTCACTGCAACCTCCGCCTCCTGGGTTCAAGCGATTCTCCTGTCTCAGCTTCCCGAGTAGCTGGGACTGCAAGCACCTGCCACCACGCTCAGCTAATTCTTGTATTTTTAGTAGAGACAGGGTTTCACCATGTTGGCCAGGCTGGTCTTGAATTCCTGACCTCAAGCGATCTGCCCGCCTCGGCCTCCCAAAGTGCTAGAATTACAGGCTTGAGCCACTGTGCCCAGCTGCCTCTATTACTTTTTTTTTTGAGACGGAGTCTCACTCTGTCGCCCAGGCTGGAGTGCAGTGGCGCGATCTCGGCTCACTGCAAGCTCCGCCTCCTGGTTCACGCCATTCTCCTGCCCCAGCCTCCCGAGTAGCTGGGACTACAGGCGCCCGCCGCCACGCATGGCTAATTTTTTTGCATTTTTAGTAGAGACAGGGTTTCACCGTGTTCGCCAGGATGGTCTTGATCTTCTGACCTCGGGATCCGCCCGCCTCGGCCTCCCGAAGTGCTGGGATTACAGGCGTGAGCCACCGCGCCCGGCCGCCTCCATTACTTTTTAAACAAATTTATTAATTAATATATTTAAATTGTGGTAAAATATACATAACGTATAATGTGCGTCATCTTCACGTGTACAGTTCCATGGCTTTAAGTACACTGTTGTGCATCCATCACCATCATCCATTCATAGAACTGTTCTTGCGAAACCGGAACTGGCTGGGCGCCGTGGCACACGCCTGTAATCCCAGCTCTTTGGGAGGCTGAGGCGGGCAGATCACAAGATCAGAAGTTCGAGACCAGCCTGGCCAACATAGTGAAACCCCGTTTCTACCAAAAATACAAAAAAAAAAAAAAAAAAAAAAAAAATTAGCCGGCTGTGGTGGTGGGCGCCTACAGTCCCAGCTACTCAGGAAGCTGAACCAGGAGAATCACTTGCTTGAACCTGGGAGGCTGAGGTTGCAGTGAGCTGAGATCGCACCACTGCACACCAGCCTGGGTGACAGAGTGAGACTCCGTCTCAAAAACAAACAAACAAACAAACACAAAACAAAAGCTGAAACTCTGTACCTGTGAAACACTAATTCTCTGTTCCCCTCTCCCTCCCACTTCCTAGCAAACGCCATTCTACTTTCTGTCTCAATGAATTTGACTAGCCTGTTTACCTTGGATGAGAGGAATCATACCACATTTGTGTTTTTGTCACCGGCTTATTTTACTCTGCATAACATTTTAAAGATTCATCCATGTTGTGGCATGTGTCAGAATTGTTTTCCCTTTCTTTTTTTAACTTCAATTTTATTTAAATGTTTTTCTTTGAAAACGTTTTTACTTTTAATTTTTGTGGGTACATGGGTGCACATATTTATGGGGTACATAAGCTATTTTGACACAGGGATGCATGATAATCACGTTATGGAAAACGGGGTCTCCATGTCCTCAAGCATTTCTCCTTTGTATCACAATCTAATTATACTCTTGTAAGAACTGTTTTCCTTTTAAGGCAATAATATTCCGTTGCATGTGTACAGCACATTTTGTTTATCCATTTTTCTGTCAGTGAACACCTGGGTTCCCTTCACCTTTTGTCTATTATGAATAACGCTGCTATAAACACAAGTGCAAAATTTCCATCACTTTTAAAATGGCATACTCCCCGGGGAAATTACTTAACTTCTGTGAACCTCTGCTTCCTCGGACGTGAAATGGAACCAATAACCTTACTGGTTATTAACCAATTGGTTACTTACCTTATTAACTATGTGGATTAAGGACAGCATTTGAGATAAAACCCCTAACACAAAGACTAACGCATATCAACCTCCTAACGAATGATGTCTGCCTCACTGCCTCTTCTCCATTGCCCCATCCTGTTTCCCCAGGTGTCCTGATGACACAGAACAGGATGAGTACTGAAACCGCAAGGCTAAAATGAGGGGAGGCATGAGGGATGCCGAGTTCCAAGCCACTGAAGCCTAGTGGGTGCTGGCCAGACATTCTCTGTGCCATTCAAGTCCCTTCACGTGGTAACTTTCCCACAGGTAAGTACAAAGCCACATGGCGGGTACCAAGGGCCCTGAAGGTTTTGTAACTAACTCAGCTGCTCCACGGGACCTACTGAAATGTCAAGTTGTGCCTTAGGAGGACAGTTTTGTTCGTTCTATGTGGTTCTAGGGCAGAGGTAGAAATAATGGGTAGAGGAGAGATAAGGGAGGCAACTTTTGGCTAAGGGTGAGGAAGACTTTATAAAGCACAGAGCTATGAGACAATGGGATGAGAAGTTTGGGGAGGAAGTGTTTAAGGGACAATGAGAGGATGAGCTCCAGGGATGGTGAAGAAAGGACCCCAGAATGGGTCAAGAGGTTGTGGTACCTAATTTCTCATGTGGATGAAAAGCAAAGACTTAGTACCAGGCATCCTTCACTGAGATGATTGCTAAAATGGGAGGAGAAACATGAGAAGCCTGATGGACAGACCAGGTGTGTACAAACCATTCACTGGGGCTTAAAATCTGCCCATGATCTATACATTTTCCTGCACAAATGGCTGAAGTGGGAACTTTTGTGCTCAACCACTTACCCTTTCTGGCCAATCTGCGTGACCTGGAGATCTTCACCGTATTTATTCTTGATCCATTTGATGCCTTGTAGCTGAGGGTCAACCATGAGTGGCCAACGCTCACAGTTGAGGAGGATGGTGGCATTCTCCACGGACATGCGGTCGGCTGGGAGGCCCTCGTTCTGCCAGGCAGCCACGTCAGCATCGTCCATCAGCATCCTCAGGGGATCCAGGGTTGGGGTGACAGGAACGGGAGTCTGGTGCAGAAGAAACGCCAACCCACGCTCAGAACAGAAGCAGACGTTCTCAGCTGGGTTGAATACATGGTTACTCACCAAATGACACAACTCCTTTAAAAGCAAGATCAACATCCCGCTGAAGAATGCTTTTCTGGCTGTGTGATTATTTCTGGAAGCAGGTTCTATTAAAGTCCTGATAGCTTTTTTGTTTCTTTTTCCCGCCATGGATGTACAACTGCAGAAATTCAGCTCGCGTGAATGATTCTTTGTTTTGTGGTATCTTTACCAAAATCAAGTTTCTACTAGATTACCTGTATTTTAATCTATGACGTCCTATACACTCTCACCCATGTTAACAATGTTATTTCTCTGCTATGTGTCTGTGTTTCTTGTGCATGCTCCAGGAACCAGCACCAGGTCCCATGCCTAGTGGGTTTGCTCCTGTCTGTACCAGCCGGCACAAACCACTCTTTCCGTTCGTCTGTTTCACCAGCTTGCAAGAGGCCGGATGGGTTTTCTTTTCCCCTTCCCCAAACACCCCATTCACCTGCAGGACTCTTTCTTGCAAACCTGCCTGCTGGTGCCTGTGGGAAGCTGGCGATTATTTTCAGTCTGAGAACTTGCCTGTGGCCTCTCTTATGCCCCTTCAGGGCTCCTGTGTGTGCCCTAGACACTTCCTTTTCTTCTCTATTAGCCCTTTTCTGCTCTCTGAATTATTATTATTATTATTATTTTTTTTTTGAGATGGAGTTTGGAGTTTCGCTCCGTCACACAGGCTGGAGTGCAGTGGCGTGATCTCAGCTCCCTGAAAACTCCGTCTCCCGGGTTCAAGCGATTCTCCTGCCTCAGCCTCCCAGGTAGCTGGGATTACAGGTGCCCAGCACCGTACCAAGCTAATTTTTGTGTTTTTAGTAGAGATGAGGTTTCACCATGTTGGACAGGCTGGTCTCGAACTCCTGACCTCAGGCGATCCACCCCGCCTTGGCCTCCCAAAGTACTGGGATTACAGGCGTGACCCCACCGTGCCGGGCTCACTTAATTTTTTTACAGGCAATCTTTTTCATTGATGACCCCTGTATATATTTTTAAATTAAGGTAACATTCATATAAAATACATTAACCATTTTAAAGTGCACAATTCAGTGGCATTTAGTCTATTCATAACATTATGCAGCCATCAGCTCTACTTCCAAAACATTTCATCTCCCCCATATCCCATACTCATTCAACAGCGTCCCCGATTTCTCTCTACCCCCAGCTCGTGGAAACTATGAATATGTTTTCTGTCCCCTTGGATTTTCTTCTTCTGGATATTTTACTATAAATGAATCCTACAGTGTGTGACGTTTTGTGTCTGGCTACTTTCACTTAGCATAATGCTTTCGAGGTTTAGACAAATACCCTTTTAACCCCTTCATCTCACTCCTCTCTGAAGCTTGTTTTGCCCAGTTATCCCAAGGAAACCTCTCCAAACCATCTCCCATCCTCTTAATTGTATCTACCACGGGCACAAATGGCCGGTACCACAGTACCCAGCAAACCTCTGAAGGGAAATCTGCCCCTTGGGGATTCTTATCTGGGACCAGAAATGTGTTCCAATATATTTTTTCCCATTGTAATCTCATGCATTCTATTTGACATGCTCAAAAACATTATTCCGAGAAGGAATCCATAGGCCTCACCAGGCTGCCAAAGACGTTCATGACACAAGAAAGCTTAGGAACCCAAGCAAAGCCAGAAAAATCCTCACTGAGCTGCTACTAAGCTCTTCATCTTCATTCACTCAGTTAATAATGGTTCCCTCAACAATTTCCTTTTTCCGAAAGTGTTTAGGATGAGTAAAATAACTGCTTTATTTTTTGTTTATTTGCTAGCACTGTAACATTTTTAAAACTACTGTTCCACTAATTGTCAGGTGAGCAGGGTTTTATGAGCTGATCTGAGAAAACAATCATCAAGATAGAAAGAGTTTTTGTTCTAAGGTTCTACTTACAAATAGATTTGGAATGCAGCTTTTACCTTATATTGTGAAATTTGGGGCTGACTTTCACCCTAGCTGACTTTTATGATTCTAATCTCCTCAAGTGGACTGTGAACTTGCCAAAGGTATCCCGGTCCTGAACGTTTTGTGTGCCCCCTGTATAGTGGAGTGCTAGGACATGCTAAATACACAGGGAGTATTTGTGGGTTGCTATGAGTGATGTGAAAGGGCCAAGAAAGTATTAGGACTTCTTCTGATGCTCGGGTCCAGGTACAACTTTGAATCCCCTTTAATAAGAAACCAGTATTTCTCTACTTTGTTACGTTTCAGGGAGTTGGGGGACGGGTGATGTAAAGGGATGAGTTGGGAGTAACATCCACCTAGCCACACGAAGAGGACAAGCTGCACAGCCCACATAAGAAGCATGTGAGCAGCTGTTCAAGGGATCATGCAGGATGGAAGCAGAACGGAAGATATCCGTGAGTCATTGGCACAAGTTGTGTAGCTTTGGGGCCCAGTAACAAGGTGCAAGGTAGGATCTGGGAAAGAGAACCTTCCCTGACTGCTCCTATGAAGTTTGACCCTGGAGTGGGGAGATCAGAGACGAAAATAATTTTTTTTTTTTTCTATCTCCCAGGTTTCACAGCTTTAAGGATTGCTAGGAGACAGCCTGCAGGGAAGAGGACTAGTGTTCCCACGGAGGACTGCATTCAGAGCAGACGTGCTGCCCCCGGGTGGTCTGGAGGGCAGTGGGCAGCAATGCAAGGCAGTGCGGAAGGACACGGGTACGCAGGTTTCACACCTGGTGCTCAGAGGGTGGTGGGGGTGAGTGTGCAGGAGGACACCAGAGGATGTGAATTATGACCGTGACGTCTTCCCATTAGTGCACAAAGGCTGATGTGGTCGGGAGAAATTCAGGCCATACGTACTTTCAGCTGGCTCAGGTAGGGCCTCCAAGTCCCATCCAGGAGGCTCTGCCGATATTTCTTTGTGAAGAAGCCAAGGTAGGAAATGAAGGCCGTTATCAGTAAAATGTCTCCACATAACGTCCTTTCCTGCTGTTTGAAGTTCTGCACGGCTTCTGCCCACCTCACGTTTTCAGAAGCGAGTCCTCCAACCTACCATTTCAAAAGCCAGAGAGGAGAGGAGGCGTGTTACACAGCAGGTCATAGAGTCATGATTCCACCATGGAGAGCGCACACTGCATGCTTCATAGCGGGAAGAGGCAGAACATCACTTATATGGCCCTTTCCATCAATGGGGATTTGTGCTGCCTGCAGCAAAGCTTTCAGTACACAAGCCCCATTCTGTGTCATGCATCATATGAGCCATAGAAAGATGACAGGTTTGACTGCTTTATGTGTGGAGACTGATATCACTCAATCAAAGGGTTGTTGAGAGGATGAAATATAATCATGTATGATTATTATTTAGCACAATACCTGGTCTGTGGAACATGTTAGAAAATTAGCCACTTCTTTCTCCTTTCCAAATGATGGGGAAATGAACATAAACAAAATCAAGTCCATGCACCATAAATAATTCACAGCGGGCAAGGAGACAGCTGTGCTAACTGAGACACAGAGAAGCATAGTAAGGTCATGGGTGTGTACAAAGTCCTGACCCCCTAGCTCTCTTTGGGTTGGTATAGTCTCCCTGGGAGAAAAGTCATCCTTTCTACAGACGACTGTTAGTGGTATGGCAGAGCTTTGCTTCTGCGTTAGGACTCACCCTTTATTTTTTCTTTGAATGATAACATCATAGAACATCAGAGCCTGGACAGACCTTAGAGATTTGCCAACCCAATCATTCCCACGCATGTTTTCAGATTCCACAAAGGCCAGAAAGTCCAAGTAGCTGACCAGAATCTCTAGGTTGGTAGAGACAGGGGTGACTTCAGAGCCTGAACATCCTGACTTCTAGAGCAGAGTGCCACACTGCCTCCCAGGAGCACTGACTCAGAAAGTGCTCCAGCCAGGCAGAGAAGGCTGCGCTAAGTTTGGAAACCCAGCAGGGAGCTGAATGGAAGGCAGGCCAGCTAGGAGATCTGGAGGACTTCTTGCACACTGGCAAGAGTTGCTGTCTCTACACTGAACTGTTCAGCTAAACTGACCATCCCAAAGCCACACAGAAGCTGGTCCAGTGACAATTGCACAGACACACATTAGGGTATGGCTGGTCTTCATTACATCACAACTCCGTTCAGTGATGGCTATGACTCACCACTCCCCAGATTAAAACATCTGGCTCTGCTGTGTAATTCAATGGTGGCTGGAATAAATGTAAAGAGGTGTGGACTGTACTTCCCTCCACTGGTGAGGAGGGTGCTGTAAAGTCTCTAGCTTGAAAAGAAATCACATCCATTTGACTCTGCTTTTCAGAGTCTTAGCTGATATATGGGATGAGAAATACAAGCCTTGGGGGATTTAAAAAGGCCGCAAATTCTTTGACATTCTTGTCATTAAGAGTTGCTGTCTGTGCTCTCTGCCTTTTAATCTGTGACTGCTTTGACCTAAAGAGTACAGTGGAAGTGCTATTGTGCCAGTTTTCACTCCCAAGTCTTCAGATATTGGGACTTTCCACTTCCTGCCTCTTGGGACACTTGCCCTTGATGTCCTGAGTTACTATGCAAGACGTCTGACTACCCTGCTAGTGAGAGTGTGTGGAGAGGCCCTGAGGCTCCATAGGAAGGGAGAGAGGCCCAGCTGCATCCTCCCTTCCAACCATCCCTGCCAAGATGCTCAGCATGTGAAGGAAGTTGTCTTGGGGCCTCTAGCCCAACCACTAGCTGAATGGACCGAGTGACCCCAGTCATGACCATATGCAGCAGAAAACCTGGCCAGCTGAGCCCTGCCCTCAACAAACTTGTGAGATACTGTGAAATGGTTATTGTGCAAAACCACTAAGTTCTGGAGTAATTTATTATGCAAAAACAAACACTCATAACACAAGCACCGCTGCCCTGACCTGCAGATTTGATTTCCCAGGAAGGCTGGAGCATGTGTGTATATGTGTGTGTGTGTTTTCTGAAATACTCAGGGTCAACAGGTCTCATTCTTTTCTGTTTCTATCTTAGTTCCTAATCTTGGCCACACCCTTATAATGAAATGTTACATAGAAAGGAACATCACAGTTTGCCTATAAAATGCTAGCTTTGTCTTGTAATGTTTCCTCTGGTCAATACACATGAATATAAGCGTGTTCACATTTTGCATGAGCTGCCTGACAGATCCAGTGCTCCCATCCTCCCAACCATGTCTACAAGAAAACTCCTTTGACCAGATCAGGGTTTATGCATCCACATTTTCCTCAGGACTCAATTTCTGCATTTCAGCACATTTTAATACTTCCCTCCAAGTCAAAGCGCTGCTGTGCTGTGCTCATCTATCTTGCACCTCCGCAGCACTTGACAAGCCTGCTCATATAATTACAGCTCGGGCTGCTGTGCCTTACACTCACCAGGCGGTTGGCGAGGGAGATGGTGCTTGCGGTCACTTCGGCTTCTTGCTGACATTTGAGTTTGTCTGCTGTTGCTTTCTCAAACCTGGCTGTGAGCTTTGCCAGGTTTTCATTAAGGTGCTGTTTAGGAAGGAACACAAGGACTATCAGTCATTTTAGCCCATGTCACTGCCAGTGCTCCTTAGATGAGGGTTCACATGGAGTTGGTTCTGAAGGAAGCACTCTGCGGGGGCATTCCTAAGGGACCAGAGAAAGCAGGGCAGAGAGGGAAATGAAGGCACATTCGGGGAAGATCTCAGGTGGGGTCCTAGCATGGACTTCATCTTGATCCTGCAGTGGGAGGGTGGAGTGGACATCCAGAGATGTCCTGCCCCAAGATGAGAGAGCTGAGCTTCATACCCCACCACTGTGGTCATCGATCGAGGTATTGAAAGCTACGAGGTGTGAGGGATATGGATAGGGGGAAGGGTGCATAAATTCTGCCTCTGCTTGAGTTGGAGAAAAATGGGTTCCAGCAGCCTGACAAAATGGTGCAAGTGCTGCCATTAGAAGCAAGAACACATCAAAACTGGGGTTAGCATGAAAAAGGTCAACAGCAACCCATGTGAGCCAGGGAGGACCACTGCCAGTACCTGCTGCAGCTAGTCTGGGGCTGGGTTGTCTGGAATCTAAGTCCTCCACTGGCTCTAAGGTCCTAGAGTACAAGGTAATTTTTACTTAACCTCATCTAGTCTCTTCCATTAACACAATGTATGAGAATATAAAAAAGACACAATTTCAAGTTTTAAAAAATGTGTTAAGAATTTAAAATTGAAGCATGTAGCTTTTATTGTCCTCTAAGTACATATTTTTATGCACAAGGATACAGGGACACACAGCAGATACCTCCAAATACATCTCAGGTCTGTGCAATAACTGGGGTTCAGGCTGCTTTGTTGGTCATTACTAAGACACAAGAGAAATCAATGTAGGGCCAAGTTTAAACATCTAAGCAGTTTAAAAAGCAGGTGGTGAGCCATCCAATTAAGGATGGCAGACTGGCCATGCTCATTTACCTCCTATACTTCCCAAGACTTCTCTAAAATGATTATGAAGCAATTAAAACAGTCATAAGCCCATTACACCAAGCAAATGGGTGAGGGCCATTTGGAGGGTGAGGGAGTCCAACAGATTTATGGAGGACCACACTGATGAAGGAGTGGAGGCCGCTGGAGCAGGGCAGAGGACACAACAACTTAGAGTTAGCTGTTGCTCACCAAAGTGGAAACTGATCAGCCCACAGAGCCCTATACAAACTGGAGATCTCAGAAATGTCAGGTGTGACTAAAGGGGAAGACGAAAATAGGAGGATTAATTGGAAGCCTATTGATTCTTGCCCTCAAATCTCCATCCACATGCACAGTCTACAATGCCACCAGTCACCTATGTCACCACGTAAGAAAGTCAATAGAGGCAGAAAATAAGGGTGCCACATCCTGGCATAACTCATCAGATCTTGAAAACAAACTCTACCAGTCAACCAGCTCTGCCCTTGCCTGCAGACCTAGAATTAGCTTTTGATCACTACTCTTGTAAACATGAAAGGACAAGAAGAAATTTAATGCAGGCTTAGATCAAGTTAAACAAGATGAAAAAAATGACCTAGGAAAAAGAGGCAGATTTTTGGTAACAATAAAAACAGCAACTACAACAACAAAGTTAAAACTTTCACAGTTTCTCGGAGAGATTCAAGATGACTCATCCACAAAACAAGAACAGGACGTTATTAAAAGGAAGAGAGAATAACAACAACAACAAAAAAACTCTTGTGGAAATCACTATTGTTGTGAACATAAAAAATAACAAAATCAAGGGAAAGGTTAAAAGATGAATTTGAGGAAATTTCCTAAAAAGTACAAGAAAACAAACAGCAACAAAAAGATGGGAGAAAACAGAGGACCGATCTAGGAGGTCCAACGTCTGACAGATAATGCATTTCAGAAAATAAGAGTAAACAGTAAACAGAAGGGAATTTACCAAATAAATAATACAAAATAATTTTCTAGAGCTGAAGAAAATAAATCTTTACATGCCAAACACAATATAAAAAAAGAATGACAGCTAAGCACATCAGTGTAAAGTTTCACACACCAAGAACCAAAAAGAAAAGATTAGAAGACTTCAAGGAAAGGGGGAAAACAGTGCATCCACAAAAGAACAGGACCTTAACTGCCCATGAGACTTCTCACCAGACAAAAGCATAAAACATTCAGTGTTCTGGCAGGGCGTGGTGGCTCACGCTTGTAATCCCAGCACTTTGGGAGGCCGAGGTGGGCAGATCACCTGAGGTCGGGAGTTCAAGACCAGGCTGACTAACAAGGAAAAACCTCGTCTCTACTAAAAATACAAAATTAGCCAGTTATGGGGGCACATGCCTGTAATCCCAGTTACTTGGGTGACTGAGGCAGGAGAATTGCTTGAACCTGGGAGGCGGAGGTTGCAGTGAGCAGAGAGTGTGCCATTGCACTCCAGCCTGGGCAAAAAGAATGAAATTCTGTCTCGAAAAAAAAAAACACACAAACCAACAACAACAAAATTCAGTGTTCTATGCACAAAAAATTAGCAACTCAGAATTCAATACTTTGCAAAACTGTTCAGTTTATGAATAAAACGAAGACATTTCTAGACTATAACAATGCAGAAAATTTGCCTCTTCGTTAACATTTCTGAGAACGTTCTTTGAGAATGAGCCGTAGCAGAATAAGAGAGAGAAAGGTTGTGGCAGCAAAGAAGGACAAACAAAGAATACTTAATTGAATGGAGAGTTAAAAAATAATGGATGCTATGCAAAAGGATCTAATGCAAGAGAAAGAGAGAATAAAGAAAAGTAGACACTCTGGGGAGTGGGGGTGAAGAGATTGTGTGAAAAAAAGAAAATGTAATTCTAGGTCTGTTATGAACAATATAGACACGTTCACAGAATAGAAATGGAATTGTTGCTTTTTTAACTTTGCAGATCAGTCTATGGACAGAGCATGGATCACTTAATTTTGGTTACAGAAGAGAATGTATTTTCAGTTTTGGTGATTACAAAGCAAAAGTAATGATAAGCAGTAATAACAAAAGTTGGGAAGTAGAAGGAAGGGAGCTGAAGGCAGGGTAAGAGCGTCATCTTGTGATATGGTTTGGATCTCTGTCCCCTCCAAATCTCAGGTTGAAATGTGATTCCCACTGTTGGAGGTGGGGCCTGGTGGGAGGTGATTGGCTCATGGGGGCAGGTCTTTCATGAACGGTTGAGCATTATTCCCTTGCTGGTAAATGAGTTCATGCTTAGTTAGTTCAGAGGAGATCTGGTTGTTTAAAAGAGTCTGGGACCTCCCTCTTCCCTCTCTTGCTCCGGTTCTTGCTATATGACATGCTGACTCCCCATTGCCTTCCACCATGATTATAAGCTTCCTGAGGCCTCACCAGAAGCCAGCTTATGCTGCTCGTAAAGCCTGCAGAACTGTGAGCCAATTAAACTTCTTTTCTTTTACGAATTACCCAGCCTCAGGTATTTCTTTTTTTTTTTTTTTTTTTTTTTTTTTTTTTTTTTTTGAGACAGAATTTCGCTCTCGTTGCCCAGGCTGGAGTGCCGTGGCGCTATCTTGGCTCACTGCAGCCTTCCTCCCAAGCGATTCTCCTGCCTCAGCTTTCTGAGCAGCTGGGATTACAGGCATGTGACACCACGCCCGGTTAATTTTGTATTTGTAGTAGAGACAGGGTTTCTCCATGTTGGTCAGGCTGGTCTTGAACTCCCGACCTCAGGTGATCCGCCCAACTCAGCCTCAGGTATTTTTTCACGGTAATGCAAGAATAGACTAACACATCTTAAAAGCTGAGAGCTCCAAGGGAGCTGCCTCTATGTGATAGAACAGGAAATAAAGGTTATATCAACTATCAGGTTGGCACAAAAAGAACTGCATTTTTTTTTTTTTTTTTTTTTTTGAGATGGAGTCTTGCTCTTGTCGCTCAGGCTGGAGTGCAATGGTGTGATCTCAGCTCACTGCAACCTCTGCCTCCTGGGTTCAAACAATTCTCCTGACTCAGCCTCCCAAGTAGCTGGGATTACAGGAGCCCACCACCATGCCTGGCTAATTTTGTATTTTTAGTAGAGATGAGGTTTCACCATGTTGACCAGGGTGGTCTCAAACTCCTGACCTCAGGTGATCCACCTGCCTCAGCCTCCCAAAGTGCTGGGATTACAGGCATGAGCAACCATGCCCGGCTGTAACTGAAGTTTTTGCCATTACTTTTTTTTTTTTTTTTTTTTTGAGATAGGGTTTCGCTCTTGCTGCCCAGGCTGGAGTGCAATGTTACGACCTTGGTTCACTGCAACCTCCGCCTCCTGGGTTCAAGTGATTTTCCTGCCTCAGCCTCCCAAATAGCTGGGAATACAGGCGTGCAACACCACGCTTGACTAATTTTGTATTTTTAGTGGAGACTGGGTTTCATCATGTTGGTCAGGCTGGCCTGGAACTCCTGACCTCAAGTGATCCACCCACCTCGGCCTCCCAAAGTGCTGGGATTACAGGCGTGAGGCACCGCGCCGGACATTAAAGTAATGGCATTACTTGTGCCATTAAAAATAATGGCAAAACCCACAATTACTTTTGTGCTAACCTAATAAAACTGGTTATCATAAGTATATTGAGAAGACATGGAAATGAACAACTTCTAGCCCCAGCTAGCTAGCAGAAAGTCAACTGTCTCAATAAGATTCATCAAGCAATAGATACCAGCATAACACACGGACAGAAGTCAGAAATTCAAGGGATCAGAAAGCAGGAAGATAATGGAAACTTGTCAGATGAGTCTAGTGTTGAAAAAAATAGGAGTTGGTGGGGATTATGACAAAATGAGCAAAATTGTGTGAATGGGAAGCCATTACTTAACTCCACGGTCAATTAATGACCTATGAGAATCTTTTGATTATTTTTAAACTGGCCTAAAATAAGATTTTTACGTAAAAGTACCTGCTGTTTTAAACATTGGCAATTAATTAAATCATCTGTAAATAGACTGCGTGGGCCAACTGGAACACAGTTGAGCTGCTAGGCAGCAGGCTCTCGTGTGATCTCAAGCACCAGAAAGAGATATAAGAATTAAAGGGGATTCTTGTTTCTCATCAGAAGCCTTTCTCTACTATTTGATATTTCACTCTGTGTGTGATTATATGCTCAAGGAAAGGGCCTTCCTTGTTCTTACTATTATTTTTATAAATCATAACATTAATATATCTTCACTAGAGAACAAAAGAAAATATAGATGAGACAAAACAACCATCCAAAATTCACCACCCAGAGATAACCACCACTGTTAACATTTTTACGTATTTCCGTTCTGTATTAGGCTGTTCTTGGATTGCCATAAAGCAATACCTGAGACTGGGTAATTTATGAAAAAAGAGGTTTCATGGGCTTATGATTCTGCAGGCTGTATAGGAGGCATAGTGCTGGCATCCTCCTCTGGGGAGGCCTCAAGGAGCTTTTACTCATGGTGGAAGGCAAAGCAGGAGCAGGCACATCACATGGCCAGAGCAGGAGCAAGAGGGAGTTGGTGGGGCAGGTGCCACGTACTTTTAAATGACCAGATATCACAAGAACTTACTCACTGTCATAAAGACAGTACCAAGCTATGAAGGAAACTCCTGACGACACAAAGGCCTCCCACCAGGCCTCATCTCTGGCACTGGGGATTACAATACAATATGAGATTTGGGCAGGAACAAATATCCAAACTATATCATGTCCTACATACAGTAATCAAACTGAAATCTGTCTTGAAATAGGCTTTTCCCCCCACTTTCTGTATTATGAATACAAAATTCTTTACTTGGAATTATCCTAAAATCCGAAAAGTAAGACTTGGGTGTATGTATGTGAGATTGGACTAGGCTGGGAATGGCCTCACAGCATATAGGAAAGAATCTTCTTGCCCTGGGTGGGTCTCCAGGTTAGGGATGGGTGTTAACCCATCTCCTGTGCTATTAGCAGGAAGTGCTCACATTCCTGGGATGTTGACGGGAATGTGTCTAAGTGGAGGATGGAGAGGAGGTTGTTAAAAGCAAGAATACATTTTTTTTTTTTTTCAGAAAATATTTTGGCAGAAAAGAAGTGCCTTCCAAAGGTAGCCAAGGATTTTTAAAATATTCTTATTGCTTCTGCAGGTTGAGTGGGCCCATCATGTGAATGTTGGCTACTGAAAAGGTATAAACATTTTGAAAACATTCTCTTTGCACCAACTGTTCCTTTGGTTAAAATAACTTGAGTCAAGAGTCTTTGAAAATGCGGTTCTTGTTATGCTTTTCTGGAAGAGACTGAAAAATATAAAAATTAGTGGGAAATCTTTTCCTCCCAACAAGCAGGAATATGGGCTGGACATGGTGGCTCATGCCTGTAATCTGCTTGTAATCCTAGCTCTTTGGGAGGCCATGGCAAGAAATTCACTTGAGGCAAGGAGTTCAAGACCAGCCTGGGCAACATAGCAAGACCCCTTCTTTAAAAAAAAAATTCAGGAGTGGGGATGTGACGGTGTCTTGCATGTGATATTCTTTGAAAGGAGCCATTGTTATGGTGATTATCATCTGTTTTAAGTAAGCTAGTCCATGAACTTGTGAATTATGAAACAAGTATATTGAGAGGAGGTGAGTTGCTTTGCCAAAGTCTCTTTTTTTGTTTGTTTCTTTGTTTGAGACGGGATCTCACTCTGTCACCCAGGCTGGAGTGCAGTGGCCTGATCTCAGCCCACTGCAAGCTCTGCCTCCCGGGTTCATGCTGTTCTCCTGCCTCAGCCTCCGTAAAAGCTGGGACTACCATGCCTGGCCAATTTTTTTTTTGTATTTTTGTATTTTTAGTAGAGACAGGGTTTCACCATGTTAGCCAGGATGGTCTCGATCTCCTGACCTTGTGATCCGCCTGCCTCAGCCTCCCAAAGTGCTGAGATTACAGGCGTGAGCCACCGCGCCCGGCCCAAAGTATCTTTTTAAATAGAGAGATTGGTCTCAAGGATCTTTGATCTAGAGCTTTTTCCTAGAGATTTTAATCTAACGGTCAATAAACCCATGTCACATGAAGCATATGGCATGTCTACAATCCTACCTTTCACAACTTGTAAAATCCTCCTTACCCTCATGACAAATTTGTAGCAAGAATCTTACGTGCCTAGAATGCACACACAGAAATTAAAGATCCAGAACATCTTTTGGATTGAACTTGATCACAGCCGTGGTTGAATTCCTGCACGAGGTTGGATGTGCATGTGGTAGACGGCACATGCTGTCAAATGGGGCAGTAGTGGTTGAGCAGTTAAAGTCACGCTCTCAGTAGTGGTGGCGGCTCCTGCTGCTCCCTTCATCACGGGCTGGCCTCTAGTCTCATGCTTTATACACATCACATCCTTGAATCCTCACAGTAGTCCCATGAAGCAGGTACTATTACTGTGTCCATTCTTAAGGTTTGGGCATTTCGGAAACCTTTCTAAAGATCACACAATCAGTCAATATCACAGCTTGGATTGGAACTAAGGTATGTGGAAGGATGGATTTTTAGCTGCTATGCTATCCTCCAGGATTCTGATTTCTACCTGTTACTTTATTAGTATAAATTTTTATGGGAAAGGTGAAGTTCAAGGGTATGAAAGTAAGTAATTCAAGATCTAAGCTGTTGGAACTTTAAAATATTTTAAGCCTTAAGGTAACGTGATTAGAGGTCTGGAGTCATAGGACAGGCAGCTATAATCTAGGCAGTTGTAACCTCTGTTTCTGTGATTATAGATTGGCCTTTTTCCTTACCTACATTGTTTTGTAAAACATTCTGAATGACTAAAGGGAAGACTCCTTCCAGCTTCATTGCTAATCTTTGTTGTAGATTAACCTCCCTCTTACCTTTCTCACACAAAGATTCCCCTAAGATGGAAGGTTAAATACACTCTTGTAAATCGAAAAGGAAATGAAACAAGCTGTACAGAAAACTGTAATTAATTAAATTGTTGTAACTCATAAACTAGCCTATTATAGAAAATGTTATAATCCTACTAAATTGCTTTGTTTTCTGTCTATATAAGGAACACCTTAACTTTTTACTTTGGAGCACTCACTCTCTCTCTTTGGAGTTCATGTTTTCCGAATGGCCATTCCCAGTTTTTCACTTAAATCAACTCTTTAAAGCTGGATTCTGGGGCTGGGCTCAGTGGCTCATATCTGTAATCCCAGCACTTTGGGAGGCTGAGGCGGGAGGATCACCTGAGCCCAGGAGTTCAAGACCAACCTGGGCAACATTGGGAGACCCTGCCTCTATAGATTTAAAAAAAAAAAAAAAATGGATTCTGATCCTTTCAATTATTTCAGGTTTACTAGGAAAATCTCCCCAAACAGGTGTGATTCCAAGATCGCCATCCCCATCTCCAAATCCTGGGGGAAGCAGACATAATAACAATATCTACATGAGTTTATAAAAGCTAATGACCTTCACAGTTTTATATTTATGGACAAGGGGCCACCCACTAAGTCACAGTATATAACTTGCTTTAAAGAACTTCCACAAAACAATGCAGATCGCTGACACATTTCCACACATCCATGCTACTGAGAGTGAGACAGGTGGATAGTTGGCTAGAACTGAAAGGAATAGGTTAAAAAGGTGAAGTAAGGTGACTAAAACCTGCATTTCCAAGGAGAAATAGAGAAAGTCTCAAAATTTTAACCTTTTGTTCTTTACCGTCGAATGTGCAAAAAATGTGAAATTCATTGGGGGTCAATAAATTGACAGTGGGCTCCATGAATATGATTCCTCTACTATACACATCCATCTGCCATCTTTTCTTTCCTCAGCAGAAAAGGAGAAAACCTTTTAGGCCCACAGCTTGTGAGCCAGGGGTCCAGTGGAACTGTCTTGTATGGCCTATACAGTGTTTGAGAAAGAAATGTAAAAAGTTGCCTCTACTGAAAAATGAGATTTTTGCATGAAAATGTGGTGTTCCCACTTCTCTTTAAAAACCAGAACGTTAGGTGTTAGGTGGTGACCAAAGAGTGTTGTCTGCATTGGAGGCGGACTAGCAGGGTGAGGGGCTCTGGGGTCACTCACAGCGATCTTGGCTTTGATGGCGGCCAGCTTCTCCTGGGCAGCTGTGAGGTCCGCGGTGGCTTTGCTCAGCGCCTGGCGCTTGGGTTCCACGTCACAGAACACCTCATAAAACCTCACAATATTGATGATCCAAGAGCAGAGGCCTGCAGCCGCATAGGATTTGGTGGCCACAAACTCGGGATTGAACTCGGGGTCTTGCAGGTATGGCCTGATGGCTTTGAGGCAGTTCTCGTGAATGTTCTCTTTGTTGAAGTTTATTAGCGAGTCCAGGAAGCCATCCACTTTGGCCATGGTGACCTTAGCAGCCTTCCAGCTCCGGTCCTTGGGCACCCTACCCCCGGGGGCCATCAGCACCATCACCGCAGAGCTGACATTGCTGACGGCCAGAGGCGGAGAGCCAAATGACTTCAACTCCGTCAGATTGGTCTGGGAAAAGAGAAGGAGGTCGTTAGGGGAACATGAATGGGCTTTCTTTGTCCTCTGCCACTGATGGAGTTAGCTTGTGGAGTGATCAGTTTGAAAGGGCTGCTTTGAAGCCTGCAGCAGCCCTCTGAATTTTAAATATCATGACTCATCAAAAGGAAGCCAAAGCTACTCCCCAGTGGCTTTAGACTTCTCTGAATGGTTAGCCAAGACTCAGCTATGTTCTTTCAGCACTTTAACTGACTCGCAGCCCATTAGAAACACACAATTATTTCACATTCAACTGAGAAATATAAGGATGCCGACATACTCTGAAATATGCAGCATGCTATGAATAAAAGATAAGGTTATTATAAATTAATTTCCATCTCGGATTGAAGAGAATAGAACTGTAACCCAAGTAATTTTTTTTTTCGTTAATTAAACTGCTTTGTTCCATGAGCTTGTTCTAACTACACTTGACTGTCCTGATAGCAAAACAGCATTTTCTGCCAAGAAATAATTCAGACAGAAAGCAAGGCACAACCTGTGAGTCAGCTGCTCTGCCTGGTCCTGGGTTTGTCCTTCGCCCAGAGTTTCGCTTGTTCCAGAAAGGCGTGACTGAAAGAGTTGATCTTGGCAAATCACTTAAACCTTCCAGACCTTGCCACCTTCATCTGTAAATTGGGGGCAGGAGAACTCACTACTCTGTACATAAAATGGTGTCATAAATGCATATGAAGTTGATTTCAGGCCTGCTATGACATTCAATGAGAAGCCTACAACCAGGTGTAGGGAATTCTAATTTTCTGTTGCTTGCGCATCCGTTTTGAATATAGGTTTAACTTTCTCATACCAGAAGCAGGGCTCAGTTACCCTGGACACAGTTTCCAGTTCTACACCACACCCAAATGGCTCAAGCCAGTAGCCAGAGTATTTGGATCTCTCCTGCCTAGCAGACGGGGCTCCCTGCTTTCCTGCCACTATTCAGGCATTTGCCGAAAACCCAAAGTGACCCACATCCTACTTTCTTATATATACTTATATATTAACATAAGATATATCTTATGTTAAATATGAAAAATATATTTCTTATATATACTTTTTAATATATATATACATCCTTTCTTTTATATGTATACACACACTTTCATATATATATAATATATATATACACACTTTCTTATACATATTTCTTATATATACCGCCGGTTGCCATGTGCTTCTCTTTCTCTCTGCCTCACTCTTCATTCCTACCTCTCGTGACCCAGAGTCAGAGCACTACCCTCCCAACGCACTGCGTTCTCCCTGCCCAGGATCTGTAAGTAAAAATCTTTGAATGTGTTTCCTATTGTGGTGGTATACTGCATTTGCGCCTTCCATCTGAAGAATGAGGGGGCTGCTCCAGGCTGGGTTTTCTCCGGGTGCTAGACCGAGCTTCCAGCTCAGAGTGATGGTCAGGCAGGCATACACTGGACATGGATTGGACAAGAGCCACAAGGGGATCTGCCCATATAAACAACTTTGCCATGTGAGGGATCCCCTGGCCATGGGTCAGACAGCTAAGCATTAGGCTGTCTGCCAGGTGAAAGAAATATCGGTGAAAGACGCACTGCAGACTCCCACGTCCCGCTCCCTATCACTTCCCATGAGGGCAGTGGAGCCCCAGTGTAGCTGGAGGCTCCTAAAATGCTGTGAAACCATTTGCTCATGGTGCTGACTTTGTCGGTGGGGGGAAATCTTGATGTCAAAAATTAGATCCTTGTGCCAAATTAATTTGAGGTGCTCTTGATCCACAAACAAAGGGAATTATCTCTAGCTCCGAATGGAAGTACTGTGGCAGATGCTTCATTCACTCTTGCAATGGCTGTCACATTTGGTTACAACACACCTGTGAGGGCAGGGAGGCGGGCAGCACAGGTGTGAGAGGGATACCAGCACACCTGTCACCACAGCCCCCTGAGGTGACAGAGGGCAAAGTGAGGAAATACAACTGTAACCAAAGAATGCCACAATTTTAAAACAGCCTAAGTTAAGCAACGTACAGAGACGAAAATGAATTTTATAACCCAGATATATCACTGTCAATGTCTCCATGGACAGTAACTCCTTCCAGTCTTTTTCATATTCATATATATCTATACATTAATCATGACTCTCTTGGTTTTAGTGACAGAAACCCTAGATGAAGTCCACAGGGGATCTTCTCACTCGAGTATCTGGCGAGGGCAGGCGCGGAGCCAGCAGTATGAGGAGTGGAATCCCATTCTGAACGTTGTCGGCAGGGTTCCGCGGACTTTCTCTTTCTTCCGTCTCCCTGTGTGTGGGTTGCTTTTTTACACCCTAGTTTCTTCATGTTGGAAGGCACATGTTCTAACTCTCTGGCTGTGGCCCATTTTCTCCTTTTCTCACTAGGCTGTAGCCGTGATCACCTTCTTTCAGTGTATTGACTCGCCAAGCTCATTGCTACCTCAGGTCCCTGCCTGGAACACTTCCTCCTAAGCCATTTGCATGGCTGACACCTCTGCATCCATCAAGATCTCAATTCTGGCCGGGCCTGGTGGCTCATGCCTGTAATCCCAGTACTTCGGGAGACTGAGGCGGGGGGATCACCTGAGGTCAGGAGTTCGAGATTAGCCTGGCCAATATGGTGAAAACCCCATCTGTACTAAAAATACAAAGATTAGCTGGGTGTGACGGTAGGCGCCCGTAACCCCAGCTACTCTGAGGCAGGAGGCTGAGGCAGGAGAATCATTTGAACTCGGGAGGCGGAGGTTGCAGTGAGCCAAGATCATGCCATTGCACTCCAGCCTGGGTGACAAGAATGAAACTCCATCTCAAACAACAACAACCAACAAAAAAATAACCTCAATTCAGACGACCCCCACCCTGTAAGACTCTACCTACCAACCTCCCCTTCTTAGTCATTTCCCATCCTAGAGCCATGATGATTTCCTTCAGCGAACCTGAAATGATTCTCAGTTTTTCCTTGTTGACTTACTATATCCCTCCTCTTCATGAGAGCGGGGACCCCCATTTATCCTGTTAACCATGGAAGCCCCAGTGCCTAGAACAGAAGAAATTAGGTAGTAAATGCTTGTCAAAATATGTGTTGAGTGATTGGATGGAAAGACAAAGGAAAGAGACTTTTTCTCCAACGCAAGTCAAAATTTTAAAAAGCCCTGGGTAAAGACCTTGTTTGGTTAAGCATGGGCCCTCAAGCCGATTCGCGTGGAGCAGGCAGATATAGCAGTGTGGCGATAATAGAAACACAAGACTGGAAGAAACTTTTATTATTATTATTTTTTTATTTTTGAGATGGAGTCTCACACTGTCACCCAGGCTGGAGTGCAGTGGCGTGATCTCGGCTCACTGCAACCTCCACCTCCCAGGTTCAGGCGATTCTCCTGCCTCAGCCTCCTGAGTAGTTGGGATTACAGGCACCTGCCACCACACCTGGCTAGTTTTTGTATAGTAGTAGAGACAGGGTTTCACTATGTTGGTCAGGCTGATCTTGAACTCCTGAGCTCAACTGATCAACCCACGTGGGCCTCCCAAAGTGCTGGGATTACAGGAGTGAGCCAATTCCCAGCCTGGGAGAAACATCTCTCAGAAGGCAGAAATTATTAGGCACAGGCGCTCTGGGCTCCACCCCACTTCTGTCTTAGGACTATTGTTCTAGCCGTGTGGCTGCCCTTCCCCAAATATCTGCCTGATGCATTGGTTCTTCTCCAAGTTTTTCTCAAATGCCTCCTTCCTAAGAAGGCCTACCACCTCTGCCTCCTCCCACCCATCCTCTCCAGATGCCCAGCCTCGGTGCTTCTCCTACTCTACTCCACATTTTTCTTTGTTCCCCACAGCATCTGTCATGCTCTACTACATTATATAAGTCACTTTGAAGTTGTATTTATTGTCTCTCGCCCCTTACTTCTGCTAGAGTATAAGCTTCAGAGAGGCAAGGATCTTCCCTCATGGATGTATCACATGTACCCAGAGCAGTGCCTGGCCTGGGAAGGGCACTCAAAAAGTCTTTGCTGAGCGATTAAATGAATGAATCAACATGTGTGCATTCATCATTGGACAAATATTATTTAGTATGTGTTAGGCATTCAGTTTGAGTGACGGGGATACAAGAAAGGCAAAGTCCTTTTGCTCATTCAGGTGGGGGAGACAGGCAACAAAGAGATACATCTTTGATATTCTAAATACGGAGAAAAACAAACACGATGGCTCATGAGAGAGAATTCTTGGAATGTGATGATGCCACGTTAGCCAGGAAGGTCTCTTCCTCTGGGAAGGCCTCTTCAAGAAGCTACACTTCACTGGGATCTCAATGATGGGAAATGGCCAGCTCTACAGACTGCAGGAAGACTGTTCCAGGCTGCTCAGCAAACGAGTGTAAAGGTCTGTGGCAGAAGCAAGCTTGGCTGTGACGTACAGTGGGGCGGACAGTCCAGAGAGTGGTGAAGAGGATGGCGGACAGGCAGTCAGGACCAGACCGCCAGAGGCTCCGGAGGCCATGGGGAGGAGTATGAGAAGTATGGATTTTACTCCAATTTCACTGGGAAGCCACTGGAGTGTTTTCGGCAGGGAATGGAATGATGTGGCTTATGCTCTCAGATAGGCCTGTTGCAGTGTGGACACACTGTGGCAGGGGAGGGTGGATGAGGGACAAGAGATTCAGGAGGCTGCTTAGCCGTCTAGGTGAGCAACTGAAGGTGGCTTGGTCCAGGCTTTTTGCAGGGGAGATGGTGAGAAGTGATTGGATTTGGGATATATTTTGGACCTAGTGTAGGCAGAACTTAGTAGTAGTTTTAAAAAGAGGTGTGAGAGAAGGTCACTAGTTCTTTTAGAGCAGGATTTTTTGAAAGTCTGTATATGGATAATCCACACTTTATCTGCAATTTATCTAATTTTGAAAACGTAAGTCATTTCCCAGAGTTTACCTCACAGACAATGCTTTGCTGAACATTATTCTATATAAATCTTTGTGAACATTTTAGTTACTTATGACAATCTTCTCAGAAGTGGATTTGCTGGGTCAAAGGGTAAAAACATTTTTAGTATCCTTTGTACAAATTATCATTAATAATTATTAAATTATTTAATAATTATTTGATTTATTCAATAATTATTCAATTTATTAAATTATTAGTAACAATAATTATTATTTCTCAGAAATTTCAATCCCAATCATCAGTATTTGAGAGCACATATATACACTCCCATCCTTTCAGCACTAGCAAATATTATTTAAATAAAAAAAGAGATTAAAAATAAGATCACAACATTGGTTTAATTAACATATGCATGTTATGCATACATATGTGTATTTACTAGTGATGCTAAACTTTCTTCCATGTTGATAAACTATTTGGAGTTTTTATTTTGTGAGTGGTTTGTTCTTGTCCTTTGCCTACATTTCTACTGGGCTATTTTTCTTTTTGATTACTATAATTGTTAGGGTTTCTGCAGGCAAAATGATGATACAACATACCAGCTCTTTTGAGGAAAGTTAACTAAAGGAACTATTTATGAAAGTGTAGACTGAAGAGACCTACGCGATAGTACATTACTCTGGTCTAGTAATGTTAGGGTGAGTGGAGCTGGGGTGGTTCCATTTCCACTCTGGGCTTGAGGAGACAAGAGAGAGGAGGGGTTAGCAGAACCTGGAGAGAGAGAGAGCGAGCCCTCTGGAGAAGGAGGGCTACAGGATCTGTAACTGTTAATGGAGGGCAGATGGAGGCCGAAGAAATGACTACCAGGATCTCACTCTCTTTCTCCTTCCTATGATCTTCTGGTACTCAGCGTGGCCAAAGGTCACAAAAAGCTAGAGGGCAAAGGCAGTCCATTGATACAATTCATGCACATCCAGTCTCCCAGGTTAGGGAAAGAACAGAGTTGGGAAGGGCAAAGTGTAACTGGGTTGGGGGCAATAAGAGGAGGGGAGCAGAACAAATGGGAGATTCCCAGTACACCTCACGAGAGCTTTTCATACATAGAGAATATTTATTGTTTTTGCATATGTGTTGCAAATCTCTTTTAAAATTTTGTTTATGGCACTGGTACAAAAACAGACACATAGACCAGACCAATGGAACAGAATAGAGAACTCAGAAATACAAGGCCACACACCCACAACCATCTGATCTTCAACAAACCTGACAAAAACAGGTAATGGGGAAATGACTCTCTATTCAATAAACAGTGCTGAGGTAACTGGCTAGCCATATGTAGAAGATTTAAACTGGACCCCTTCCTTACAACATATACAAAAATTAACTCAAGATGGATTAAAGACTTAAATGTAAAACCCAAAATTATAAAAACCCAAGAAGACAACCTAGGCAATACCATTCTGGACATAGGAATGAGCAAGGATTTCATGCCAAAGATACCAAAAGCAATCGCAACTAAAGCAAAAACTGACAAATGAGATCTAATTAAACTAAAGAGCTTCTGCACAGCAAAGAAAACTATCAACAGGGTGAACAGAGAACCTACAGAACAGGAGAAAATTTTTGCAAGCTTGGATCTGACAAAAGTCTAATATCCAGCAATTATAAGGAACATAAATTTACAGGAAAAAAACAACCTCATTAAAAAGTGGACAAAGGACATGAACAGACACTTCTCAAAAGAAGACATTCATGTGGCCAACAAACATATGAAAGAAAGCTCAACATAGCTAATCATTAGAGAAATGCAAATCAAAACCACAATGAAATACAATCTCGCGTCAGTGTTGGGTCCTAGGCTTAGTACTTGGGTGATGAAATAATCTGTACAACAAACCTTCATGACACAAGTTTATCTCTATCAGAAACTTGCACATGTACCCTGAACTTAAAATAAAAGTTAAATAATTAAAAAAGATGTTACTGGCCGGGCACAGTGGCTGACGCCTGCAATCTGAGCACTTTGGGAGGCCGAGGCAGGTGAATCACAAAGTCAGGAGTTCGACACCAGCCTGGCCAGCATGGTGAAACCCCGTCTCTACTAAAAATACAAAAAATTAGTCGGGCATGGTGGTGTGCACCTGTAATCCCAGCTCCTCTGGAGGCTGAGGCAGGAGAATCACTTGAATTCAGGAGGTGGAAGTTGCAGTGAGCCGAGATCGTACCACTGCACTGCAGCCTGGAAGATAGAGGGAGACTCTGTCTCAAAAAAAAAAAAAAAAAAGATGTTACCATGATGTGACTTCAAAGGAAATGACTAAAACAAAATTTCAAAAAAACTTTCTTCACGTTGTAGTAATATATTAATGTTAAAATTATCAAAAATACAATCTGGACTTTTCCCTTCAAGATTATAATAAATTATTATACTTCTATTTAATGTAAAATGTTTGTTTATAGTATTTTGTGATCTACAGAAATTTAAAGCTTTTATGAAGTCACATTTAACAGTCCTTTTCTAAATATGGTTGTTTCTGCATTTAGAAAGACATTTCACACACATAAAAACTGATCTGAAAACTTATGAGAAGTTTTCTGGCTCTTTTACAGTTTTATTTCTTTATTATTCTTAACTGTTATACAAGATAATACTGTTTTGTCCATTTATTAAGAGTATATACTTATTGTGGAATATTAAGCAAAGATAAAGATAAAAATAAGATTCATAATTTTGTTAACCAGAGATAAAATATTACATCCTGGTGTGATTCATTCAGTAGCTTTCTTTTTTATGTGTCTCTATTATTCTCTCTCTCTCTCTCTCTCTGTGTATATATATATATACATACACACACACACATACATGTATGTATACAAATATACATATCAATCACTATACTAATTTCAAACTTACTTTTTTACTGAAAATAAAATCTTAAAGTTTTTCTTATCAATTACTTTTGGAAATATGATTTAAAATAACCAATGCACACTTTTCCTCCATCTGGATATACATAATTTATTTGGCTAACTTTATATTGTTGAACACATAGGTTATTGGATCTTTCATAATGGTTAAATGATAAGAACTTTTAATAACAGTAGAGACAAATATGCCAAAAATCAAATTGGAGTTCAGTTAGAGTAGTATTTTACTTTTAAGTAAATTGGAGAAATAGTGTCTTTATAAAATTGGATCTCCCAGTACACAAAGTACATCTGTTTATTCACATCTTTTAAAATATCCTTCAATAAGGATATGTAGTTTTCTTCACAGTTTCAACAAATTTCTTTACACTTATTTGTACCATATGTTTTGGTTGTTATTTTGAAGATATATTTTCTAACTGGCTATTGCGGATATTAGGAAAGCTATTGCATTTTAAAATTTATTTTGCAATGAGTCCTTAACTTTCCCTTTTATTTATTTTATTTTTTATATCATCCATGAATAATATTATGTTTGATATTTCACAACATTTATATGATTAAGATTTTTTAATTCATTATTTCATTGTCTAGAAATCTAGCACACATTTTTGAAGTATAGTATTGAAGGGGGTTGTCATCGCACTTTCTCTATGTTAATGGCAGTACCTCTTGGGTTCTATCATTAGATGGAAGGTTTTGCTCCTGGATTGGGATTGATTTCCATCTGCTAGTGAAGTATTCAAATATTACTTTATTCCTACTTGACTGAGAGTTTTAACAAGGAATAGATGTTGAATTGTCTTAAATATCATTTTGACATTTCTCAGGGTGACTGTGATGATTAACATGAAGTGTCAACTTGATTGGATTGAAGGATGCAAAGTATTGTTCCTGGGTGTGTCTGTGAGGGTGTTGCCAAAAAAGATTAACACTTGAGTCAGTGGACTGGGAGAGGCAGACCCAGCCTCAATCTGGGTAGGCACCATCTAATCAGCTGCCAGCACTGCTAGAATAGCTAGAATAAAGCAGGCAGGAGAAGGTGGGAGAAGCCACTTTTGCTGTCTACTGGTCTTCATCTTGGTCCTGTGCTGGATGCTTTCTGCCCTCTAACATCAGACTCCAAGTTCTTCAGCTTTTGGACTCTTGGACTTACACCAGTTGTTTTCCAGGGGCTCTCAGGCCTTTGGCCACAGACTGAAGGCTGCACTGTCAGCTTCCCTACTTTTGAGGTGTTGGGACACGGACTGGCTTCCTTGATCCTCAGCTTGCAGACAGCTTATTGTGGAGCTTCATCTTGCGATGGTTTATTAAGGAGTCAATACTCCTTAATAAACTCCACTTCATATGTCCATCTATCCTATTAGTTCTATCCCTCTAGAGAACCCTGACTAACACAGTGATTACAAAGCTTTTCTTTTTAATGTATGCTTGGGTATGCATACATAAATAGCATTATATACTAAATTAAAAACTTTACCAGTTGGTGGCATATTGTTTCAATAAATTGCTAAAGTCAACTTACTAGTATTTCATGTTGATATCTTACACCACCATTAATAAGTTAGATTAATCTGAGGTTTTATTTTCATGTGCTATATCTATCACTTTTAGTATTAAGCTTATAATGAAGACCCTGACTTCTCCTAGAATTCCCCAAATTATTAGATTATAAAATCCTTTTTTATTACTTGTTAATATTAAGTTAGAGGACAAATAACAAACTGGCAACAATATTACAACATATATATACCAAGGGACTCATAGCAAAAGTTTATAATGAGAAACTGTATAAAAAGAAAGGAAGGAAATAAAAAGAGGGAAAACTACCTTGTGAGAAAATGGGCATAGGATCTGAATAGGTAATGAACAGAAAAAGAAATCTAAAGATTTAAAAAGATGCCCATGTGAAAGGAAAATAAATCTCAGGACCCCGAACTCACAAAGCCAAAGGGAAAAGTTGAGCTGTGAACTGGGTCACACAAACCTGCCTCTCATTTGGTTCCTAAATAAAATAGCTGCAAAGATAAAAAAGCTACATACTTCCCTCACAATTTGCCCAAAAGGAAATTCCTTGTGGACCCCAAGATCTTTATCCTAAAACAGTTCTGTTGAATTTCACCCTGACGATGTAAATTGACAGCTTATCTTCACAGGGACTGGACAAAGGACAGAACTGAAAATCATCCTTCTGTTCACCTGAGACAAATACGTGTCTGATTGCTTCCTCCACCCTATGTTTATGTTATCTTCCGTAAAAATGCAGATTCACTGAGCTAGACGGACGCATAAGTGACTATTCCCCTACCCTCCTCTCACTTGTGAACGGCTGAACAAAGACTCAAAAGGATGCAACCATTTGCCTCTTAACTTACCCACACCCTTTAAACAATGTTTTTTTCTCTTTCCTCAATACCTGCTCCTTTCCTTTTAAACATTGAGGTTCCCAGAGCCTCTTTGGAAAAAGCATGGACCACATTTTTCTCGTGGCTCTATGTTCTTTCCTGGGCATGTCCTTAACCTTGGCAAATAAACCTCCTAAAATGATTGAGACTTGTCTTGATCATTTTCTTTGATCAACACCTGGTTTCATTAGAATGAAACCACTTAAAGTTAAAATAAAAGTGAGAATTTGAAAAGTCATTTCATTGAGTAAAACTGAAGTGACTAAAAATATCTAAGGTTGGCCAGGATGTGGGAGAAGCAGTGTTCAGAACTGTAAGAACAGCTATTTTGGATAGAAATTTGGCAGAATGTATTTTTAAAAAAGAGCATATTATTTTAAGAGGTTTCTATTGTTTCCATAACAAGTTACAACAAACTTCCTGACTCAAAACAACATGGATGTACTATCTTGCCATCCTGGAGGTCAGACGTCCTAAAATCAAGCGGTTGGAAGGGCTGATTCCTTCCAGAAGCTTTCGTGGAGAATCCGTTGCACACCCTTTTCAGCTTCCAGAGGTTGTCCGATTCTTTGGCTCATGGCCCCATATCACACAATATTTTTTTCCCTCTGCGTCTGTCATCACTTCACTTCCTTATTCCGACCTTTCTCTCTCTTCTCTGAACCCTTGTGATTACTTAGGGCCCATCTGGATAATCCCAGATAATCTGCCTGTCTCAAGATCCTTAACTTAATGATATCTGCAAAGTCACTTTTGTTATATGAGGCAAGATGCACATGCTTCAGAGGCTGGGATGCGGAACTCTTTGGGGGAGAGGCATTATTTAGCCTGCCATGTTGTTCTGTCAAGCAATTGTACTTCTTGTTTGCCCAGAGAAATTCACACACACAAACAATAAAGATATATGCGGGAGGCTGAGGCAGGAGAACAGCGTGAACCCGGGAGGCGGAGCTTACAGTGAGCCGAGATCGCGCCACTGCACTCCAGCCTGGGAGACAGAGCGAGACTCCGTCTCAAAAAAAAAAAAACAAAAACAAAAAAACAAACAAAAAAAGATATATGTACAAGGAAAATTGTATTGGAAAAAATAAACTAAATGCTCAAAAACAGAAGAATAATTAAACAGAATGCAGTACTATTAGAAGACAGAGTACTATGAAGCATTAAATAAATGGGGTTTCAATACATGTACTGACATGAAATAAAATCTTGTATCAAGAGGGAAAGTGAGATTCCATATGTGAGAGTATACAGCGTATTTCTGTCTATGTCTGACTCATTTCACTTAGCATCATGTCTTCTAGGCTCATTTCACTTAGCATCATGTCTCCTAGGCTCATCAGTGTTGTTGCAAGTGCAGGATGTCTTGGGTAATGTCGACGGACATTTATGTTTTCTCCATATTGTGGCTTTTGGGAATGAGGCTGCAATGAATAAAGGAGCGCAGACATCTCTGTGAGGTGTTGATTTCATTTCCCTTGGGTATATACCCAAAAGAGGGATTGCTGGGTCATATGCTGTTTCTATTTGTAAAGTTTTGAGAAGCCTCTGTGTACTGTTTTCCATAGCAGCTGTACCAATCGGCAGCCTCACCAACAGTGCACAAGCATTCCCATTTCTTCACACTTTCACCAACACATATTATTGCATATGGGAAATTTGCTAAGAAAGCAGATTTTAGGTGCTCTTACCATACATACATAAACATAACTATGTGAGGTGATGAATATGTTAATTTGCTCCACTGTGGCAATCATTTTACTATGTATATACATATCAAAAGCATCATACCTTAAATACATACAATAAACAGGAGGGCAAGTAATTTGGTAATATCCATTTGTATTTGAGATTTGTTTTGTATGTGCACAAATACAAATATAAATGTGTAGAAAAACTGCTGAAATAGACACACCCCAAATTATTATAGGAGCTATCATTAGGAGAGGTCAGGGGCTGAAGTGGAAAGTAAGGGTGACTTCATGTTGACCCTATATATTCTATACTATTTGAGTCATTTTCAACAACAAAAATGCTGTTAACTATTATTGGTATAAGAAATAAGTTCACTGTGAAAAAAAATGCATGGGAAGTAAATAGAACATTTCAAATAACTTTGAGGGGGTGGGAGGAAGACCATGAAATTGCAAGATAAACCATTCCTAAATGAAGGCAGAAAAAGTTATACTGGATTTATTTTAGTTCAGCTATAAAAACAACATAAAACTGCCAAAATGGAGACTTAAAGTGTGCAGAGAGTTACTACCCACCTCTGATTTATAGGTATTCTTTATGTATTAGCTAAAGATTTATTGTTAACTTTGCAAATAACGAGAAAACAGAGAAAAGGTCCTTAAATGCCAGAGTCCTGTGAGTGCAGAAGGGTTTAAGGATAGTCCAGGAGCCCTTGGGTTCATGAAGCAATATTTGTCCTTACTGCAGATGGTGTACTATGGACCATTCTATTTCATAAAAAAAAAGCGCTGTTGCAACCCAGTAACGAATTGCCACCTGTAGATTGTGAACGGGTCTACAGTTAAACTTCTTAGTGATGGATGGACTGTTAATTGTCTTGTTCGACTCACCTTTCGAGCCTCCCCTGCCACATCACCTTCTAAGGCACCCACTTCCCTACCCACAGCTCAGATATACCGCACCCTTCATTCATCTGCGCCTTTGCAGGTTGTTCCTTCCTGGGATGTTCTTTTCTACCACTTTCTCCATCTAGTAAAATACTCATCTTTATACTCTCTGCTTCATGGGGTTTCTCTTCCCTCTTTCCTACCAGGCTGGGCAGTTGGCTATGCCTTCTTCTGTGATCTCAAGTCACTGAAATTTTTAAATTTTTATTTCTGCTAATGTAACACATGCACGTAGTTTACAAGCTGTAATACCGCTACAAGGCTGGGAACAAAACACATGCCCATTTCACGCCAGTTCTGTCTCTCCAGAAGTCACCATTTTCAATTTCCTCCACCATTACTTTCTTTTTTTTTTGAGACGGAGTCTCGCTCTGTCGCCCAGGCTGGAGTGCGGTGGCGCGATCTCAGCTCACTGCAAGCTCCGCCCCCTGGGTCCACGCCATTCCCCTGCCTCAGCCTCCCAGGTAGCTGGGACTACAGGCGCCCACCACCACGCCCGGCTAATTTTTTGTATTTTTAGTAGAGATGGGGTTTCACCGTGTTAGCCAGGATGGTCTTGATCTCCTGACCTCATGATCCGCCTGCCTCGGCCTCCCAAAGTGCTGGGATTACAGGCGTGAGCCACCGCGCCCGGCCGCCTACCAGTACTTTCTAGATTTTACTCTTTATTGATAAAGAACATGCTTATGCTGCTGCTTTTTCATTTAAGACATTATCAAGGGACATGCTACTGTAGAATGTTGAGTATTCATAGTTATCGTTACTGACTTCCTTTCCCTCTCCCCATTATGGTTATATCAAACTTTTAGTTAAATTAACACTCAGTATGCCCATGAATATAACTATTGCTCACTTTGAATTAATTTTCTTTCTTGTATATCTTAATTTTTTCTGAAATTAATGAATGCCTTTATTATTTGCTTCCTGATGAGGTGACTTTGGGCCAACACCTGAAAGAACAGCAGGGAACCATGGAGATACTTGGAAGATGAACCTTCCATGCAGAGGCAAGCACTAGTTCAAAGGTCCTGGGGTGGGACTGTGCTTGCAGAGTTTAAGACCAGCAAGAAGGCTGGCGTGGGTGGAGTAGAACGGCAAAAGGAAGAGTGGTAACTGATGCGGGAGAGGTGGCACAGGCAAAATAATGGAGGGTCTTTTAGGCTATGGTGACATCTTTGGGTTTTATTCTGAATGTGATGGGAAACCATGGAAGATTCTGAACACAGAGATGACATGGTCAAACACCTGTTTTCACAAAAAGATTACTCAGACTACTGTAACGGGCGAAGACCGTGTTGGAGTATGGGTGGGAGCAGAGAGAGCAACCTAGAGGCTATTGCCATAGTTCAAGGCAGAGATGATGGTGGCTTGGACCCAAGTGTTAGCAGCATATAAAAAAAATCCAAAGCATTTGAATTTTGGATATACCGTGAAAGTAGTTTGTAGATTGGATGGGAGTGTAAAGTGACAGGAAGAACCTGTTAATTCCTGTTTGTCCCTCTCTAATTATAGGGAAAAGAAACTGAGGAATCAAGGACTTCAGTGACTTGTACCAAGCTATACACTAGTTCGAAGACAGCATCTATCATATTACCTGGCACATAGTAGGTACTTGTTAAAAATGAATTTTACTTCTGTTGTCTAGACTTCAAATCCAGTGTGATTTTCAGTATTCTATTCCATCACTTCTCAAGTTACATACCTATTATTTATTTCAATCTATCAATTAATCAAATTAACCAAACAGTATTTATTAATGTTCATTTTGTTTGCAGTTTTGTGGAAACAGAAGTGATAACTCTGGTTATGACAACATCACCACCATCACCACCACCAACAACAAATATTTACTGACTGGCTATCATCTGTTAGCTACTTTTCACACACTAATCTCATTTAATCCTTGAAACGATGTAATGGGGACGGTATTACCATTACTTCTATTTCACAGACGAGAAAACGGAAGCTCTGAGAAGATAAAATTATTCCCAGAGTTGGCCGGGTACGGTGGCTCATGCCTGTAATCCCAGCACTTTGGGAGCGCGAGGCGGACAGATCACAATGAGGTCAGGAGATGGAGACCACCCTGGCTAACACGGTGAAACCCCATCTCTACTAAAAATACAAAAAATTAGCCAGGCGTTGTGGCAGGCGCCTGTAATCCCAGCTACTCTGGAGCCTGAGGCAGGAGAATGGCGTGAACCCGGGAGGCGGGGCTTGTAGTGAGCCGAGATTGTGCCACTGCACCCCAACCTGGGCAACAGAGCGAGATTCCGTCTCCAAAAAAAAAAAAAGTATTCCCAGAGCCATGAAGTTAGTAAGCAGTGCAGCCAGTATTTGAACTATGGTCATGTTAGGAAATATAAAGCCTGTGTCAAAAGAGCTTATGAAAGACGTTTGTCTTCTTGGCAAGGAATGATCAGTGAACAAGACATGAAGGTGCGTAAATAAAGTGGTTCTATCTTTTGTGTTCTGGAAATCAGAAACAGAAGGCAAGGATCTGGAATCCTTGTCTGGAATGTAAGGTTGATTTTGAAACTTGGGTAAGATTCAGACGGAATGAAAGGAGAGGGGCCCCAAATGAGGAAGAGGGAGGGTACAGTCTAATCAAAGGCCTACAGATGAGCAGAGCGTTGCTGTGAGGGGCCAGAGAGAAGCCCGTCTGGCTGTAGGAAAGCTTCAGGCTCAGAAACAGTGGCACAGCCAGGTAACACCTCTGATCCTGGCCTACCCAATGATATGGCAAATTCCTGTTGGAGAAATTTTGTGTTTTTCATTGCAGTAGAGGCTCACTTAAGAACTTGATTGGACTTGGACATCCTTACTTTTAGGGTTCCCCTATACTACATCATAAAAAATACAAAAATGCACTCACAGCTCACATCAAATATAATTGTTTTTATAACCATATGTAATAGGATTTTACAATGTGCCTAGTTGAGGCCCTGAGCCAATACATGCTACATTCCAAAGTGAGGTATAAGGTGACTGACTATGCAGAATTCAAGAAGGTTTCAGAAGATGAGCTTTTTTGACTCTTCAACCCTTTACTCTGAGGATATAAAAGAGTCAGAAAGTTAGAGATTAGGAGGAAACTTTCATGAGGATTACTGGTGTGTCCCACCCACTGTGCCTTCAAGGGAGGATGTGGGGCAGCCACCTCTTTTCGCAGAAAATATGGAAGGAGGGACTTCAAAAAGACTACTCAGTGAGCTTAACATGTTTCTCCTGCAGTTTGACTGGCACAGGGGACTGGGGTCTAACTTATATCCCAGAAATCTAGAGTGCATACAAATAGCGGGCTAGCCCCGAGACATGTGGGCAGAGTATTCGGCATGGGAGGCCTCTTAGAGCTTGTTCCGGGAAAGGTGGTGTGCGAATCTCCAGTGGACCAGATGTGAGCCACTTGCATGGCTGAGCCGCTATAGGTTGTTTTAGAACTTGCCTAAGTGTTTCGTTTGAAGGAAGAAAGGGAATTGCCAGACTCTCGGGAGAAGGCAGAGAAAGCAATCTGTAGGGGTGAGGTCCCCAGTGACCAGGAGAGGATCTCCAAAAAACATATGTGAGCATCTCAACAGATAAGGGGGCAGCTTTCCGTCCATCTCTGGTGCCAACTCATAATGACTTGAGTCTGACTGCCCCCTTTTTTCCTTCCACCTTTGCCTCTCAGCCATGGTTATCCAAGTGGGAAAAAAAGTTAAAATGAATAATGAGAAAAGAAAAGAGTGGCTTAGCCTCGTGCCCTCCCCACCTTCCTTCCAGAGTAAATTTATGAGTTTAATTTAGTTGACATACAGTTATGTGGTTGCCACTTAATTAAATACTTACCAATTTTGATTTTATAGATTAAAAAGTATATTTTGAGACTAACATCTTATTTTATTCTCTTTTCTTAAACATTTAACAAAAGAACCTTAAAGGGCTCGTGTGTCCTACAGAACCTAATGGTCAAGACGGTCCTGAGTTACTAGAGAAGGAAGATCTCTGGGACTGGATTTTGAAGACGTAAATTCAAGTCTCTGCTCTAATATCTAAGTTTATGGCTCTGGCCTAGTTCATCCTCCTCCCTGGGCCTTGGTTTTCTTATATATGAAGTGAGGAGTTTGGATCAGCTGACTTTTCACGTTCTGGATGGTTCTAAGATTCCCATCTCCGGGTTTCATTGGTAGCTCATGGAACCGAACAGACAGTCCTAAGAAATGTTTGCTTGCTTAATGAGTAAATCAGCGACAGCTGGAGCCCACCCTAAACCCTCCCAACACTGGCCTTGCATCCCTTGGGAATGCCAAAGTGGTCTCTGGGTCTACCAGCCCCTGAAGGATGAGCACGTATGGCAGACAGTCCTCTTACCTTGTTGAGGGTGTTTAGGGCTGCCTGCGCTGCCATGAGTGCTGGCTCTGCCTTTGCCAGGTCCTCCTCACAGTCCTTCTGCTTCTGTTTCACCTCTAACATGATGAGGGCCACCTTCTGCTCCTCCTCATCTGCCATGGCTTTCTCTCTGCTCACTTTGTCAGTCTCCACACCCACCACCTGAATCAGTTTGTCTGCATCTTCATTTTTCTGCTTCAGCTCCACTTCCTGGGCGGCCAACTTGGTTTTCAGATCATCCACCTGTGTTGGAGAAGCACAGGACTTATCAGGAGTCATGACCAGAGGGACTGTGGGCACTGGACTAGTTACTGGCCTGTTGGGCATGACCTGAGGACCCAACTCTGCGGAGCAGAACAGATGACAGCTCCTGATACAAAGGTACAAAGCTGTGCTCTCGGATGGGACCGGGTTCCCCCACCTGGGTTTCTTTCTCAGGAACTCTGGATGTCCTCTCTCCACCATAGTAAATGTGCTGGAATATTCTAAATTACATGTGCCCTGACCTTTCTTTTTTATTTCTTCTTTCTTTTTTTGAGACGGAGTCTCATTCTGTCACCCAGGCTGGAGTGCAGTGGCATGATCTCGGCTCACTGCAACCTCCGCCTCCTGGGTTCAAGAGATTCTCCTGTCTCAGCCGCCCAGGTAACTGGAACTACAGGCATGTGCCACCAAGCCAAGCTAATTTTTGTATTTTTAGTAGAGACGGGGTTTCACCATGTTGGTCAGGCTGGTCTCGAACTCCTGATCTCAGGTAATCTGTCAGTCTCAGCCTCCCAAAGTGTTGAAATTACAGGCGTGAGCCATACGCCTGGCCCTGACCTTTCTCCTTGATGACAAAATGGCTTAGGCTGCTTCTCACTGACATTGGTAGCTATAGCTTATAAAGCTTCATGTACTTAACATAATACTTTTCACAGAGTAGGCCCTAATTTAATTAAAAGTGGCAAATGTGGAGTGTGCCAAAGATTTAAACAAGACACAAAAAGGGAATGTCTACCGTGAATCCTGAGAGACTGAACGTCCACATGGACAATGACAGACCATATATGAAAACTGACCTCTGATCCACAATCTGAAGCAACCTGCCCAGGAACCAACCCCTTTTCTACAATAACCAGCCCAGGAAGCCAGCTTGCTAAATCAGACTTGTAGGAAGTCTTCTATCTCTAGTAATATTCCAGGAAGACAAACAAAAACTCCTATAGCAATTGGCTCCAAATGGCCAGGACTTGATTAATGATAAACAACTTCCTTAATTTTTATCCCTGCTTCCAACCGTGGACCAACCAGAGAAAGCCAAACATGCTCCCCTAACCAATCACATAGAACACCGGACTTCCAGTGAGCCCACCTACTGCAGGGCATACTGGAAGCCTTCCCTGTTTTTACTGTAAAGTTTTTCTACTTTTCTGCCTGCCTTTGAGTGGCTAAGCACAAGTGATGGTGGCTGACTTCCTTGCTAGAGCCAGCTCTGAATAAACAGCCTTTGATTGTTCTCATGTGATTGGTCTTCATTTATTTACACAATCCTTACTAGAAATAGATGGCCAGATTAAAGTGGAACAGTAAGAGTCCCAGTGGCCCAGGCCAGCTGAGTTTCCCATCCAGCCCAGCCTCTGAAGTCATATGTCACCTGGAGGCAGTAATAAAGTGATGGGAATATCAGCACCTGAGAAAACATCTATTCTGCTCATGAGCTGGGAGGGAAGGACGGTTTTCTATCTACATTCAGATCAGCTGAGTGATGTGATCCCTGGACCAGCAGCATCAGCATCACCTGGGAACTTGTTAGAAATGCAGACGCTCAAGTCTTAATCCAGATGTACTGAATCAGAAATTCTGGGGGTGGCAATCTGTTTTAGCGGTGACTCTGATGCCCATCTAGGTTTGAGTGTCATTGGCCTAGTGTAATGGCCTTTTCAGACGCAAAGGAAAGACACAGACCTATTTATTTCTAGAAAGTAAAGAAGCTATTTGTATTTGCAATATGGTCCATAAACTTTACATTCCGGAACGGCCTCTTGCCTCTCATTTTTCTGCAGTCTATTTCATGCAACAACCAAAGGTTACTTCAGAGCTCCTGGAACACGTCAAACACATTCAAATGCTTTGTGATGCAAAATGCACAAGGGGAAAAATAAAACTGAGGCTTAGACGCTGCTGATAACTCCCTTTTCATGGCAGATCAAAAGAAAAGAAAAGGAAAGGGAAAAAAGAGAATGCTCTTTAATTTTGTGTATTCACAGAAACAGGAGACATTGTGTTAACCTCAAATGGAGGCCTGCTCCCTACAACTCGTCTTATATTCACGAGTTGAAAGGTTAATCCGTTTCCATCTCCCATTGTTCAGCTGCAGGGAGTTATTTCTACAGGGACAAAGATGCAATTGTAAATCAAAATGATTGAGCGGCATAATCACTCCAGTCAACAAACACACCAGTAACTTTTTGTTCCTTTTTAAATCTTGGGAGATCTGAGAAAATTGAAGTGACTTTTTTTTTTTTTTTTTTTTTTGGTTGCTGTTTTGTTGATTGCAGATATGGCTTATGACCTCAGGCCCAAGGTAAATAGCCACCAGCACTGTGAATAGGAGCTTCACAGCTCTTAAACCATGACATGGAGTGACAGGAGGGTCCCATCAGTCAGAATTAGGGCTCCCCCAACCAAGCTTCAGAGGACGTATAACTCAGGTTCATTTTATGGTTCTTCTGCAATAGAATGAGAAGTTGAAATGGTCACTTTACATCTTTCTCTTCTCCCTTATTTAAAACATCCCAGCTATACTTTGGAGGAGGTCTCTTTATTTAGACACACCCACACTTGGATGGGAAGGTTGAGAGGGAGCATGCCATAAACACAGAAGAGACCCTTTTCCTCAGCCCTGCTGGTCCCCTGAATCGGGACCATAGCAAATGGTGCTGACTGAGTGTGGTGACAATGCAGTGGTGGTGGATGACCCTCCCTTCTTCAAGGAACCAGGCACATGATGCTAAAGAGAGCAGTCAGGCTTCCCACGATGTTTCTGCAGTGCTCCAGTCAGCTGGGGCATAAAACTGAGAAGGAACTAGAAGAACTGAAAAGGAGTGTTTTCCCTGCATTGCCTATGGGGGAGAACTCTCTTTCTTCAGGCAGCTCTAGGATTTGGGGAAAGATGGGATAGCATCACTGGTGCCAGAGAAGGAGAAGCAGCCCAGGGCAATCAGCAGCAATAAATACTCCACTGAGGGCTGGAGACTGTTACAGTTTGGATATTTGACCCTCCAAACCTCATGTTGAAATTTGATCCCCTATGTTGGAGGTGGGGACAAGTGGAAGATATTTGTGTCATGGAGGTGGGACCATCATGAAGAGATGAATGCCCTTCCTGTGGGGGTGGGTGAGTGAGTTCTCACTTTATTAGTTCCCTTGAGAGCTGATTATTTTTAAAAAGCCTGGCACCTCCCTCCCCTCTCTCTCTTGCCTCCTCTCTTGCCATGTGATATCTGCACACATCAGCTCCACTTTCCCTTCCACCATGGAAAGAACCAGCTTAAGGCCTTCATCAGATGCAGACGTTGGTGCAGTAGTGCTCTGTGTACAGCCTGCAGAACCATGAGCCAAATAAACCTCTTTTCTTTATAAATTGCCCAGCCTTAGGTATTCCTTTAGCGCAACATAAACTGGACTAAAACAGAAACTTAAGAGATATTTTCCTGCTTACTCTGTGTCCATATAGTCATCCAACACTTTCTGATACGAATTTGCATTTCAAGGAAGCTTTCCTTTTAGATAACAGATGTCCTACCTAGGCCTGTAATATTTGCCTGCCTAATAAATGTTCACTTTTATTCTGGTTACTTAGTTTAAGTTTCCTTTGGAGAACTCTCACTTCCAAATCCTTATAGTTTCACTGGTGTATTCCAGCTGTCATTTGATCCTGCCTTGCCCATTGAGAGTATCCAAGTCACAGAGATTCTTCAGCTATGGGAAAACCAAGATGTACAGAATATCATGCAAGTCTCTAGCTCCAGCCCTGTTCAAATTAAGCTCTCTCTCTGACTTTTCAGTTATACGAACCAATTCATTCATTTTATTTTGTCGTTTTGCCTAAACCAACTTTAGTTGGTTTTTCACTGGTTGCCATCAAAAAGGTCTTGATAACTACATCATGTAATCTCAAGATTTTCTCTTTCCTCTCTTTACTTTCCCTCCCATCCCTTCCCATCTTCCCTTCATTTTTAGTTTTTTCTCACTAAATGAATTTGAGTTAGAATTTTCAGTTACAACCAAAAGAATCCTAATACGTCATCATGAAATATGAAACTTTCAACTTCAGGTAAGTTTGATGACCTGAGACTCTTTGAAAACCCCAAGATAAACTGAATGTAAGTTTCCAGATTGACAGATGTGTGGATGAAGTCCTATATGCAGGCAATTGGCAATGACCTTCAGGTCTTTTATAAACATTTCTTCAATCCAACAACCCTCTCTTCCTCATGACTACACCTGAGTTAGATGTAGGTGCTGGGAGGACTGTGGTCTCTGAGCAATGCCAATGAGGGACAAGTGAAATGCAAGTCAGGAATGGGGGACCTGGCAATGTCAAGAGAAAGGATGCCATGACACCAGCTGTGAGACTTCAGCTGACACTGATGCAAAAACAGAAGATGCTACCTACAGATCTGGTTGGACCAGCATTTGTCACCAGAGCCAGTGAGAACTGGAGGGGTCCGCCAGGATGTTTCGTCACACCTTTGGAAACCCAAGCCCACCACAGAGAGAAGGAGGAGGAAAAGACCCTCCAGAGGGAAACAGGCCTGTGGGAGAGTTTTAACTCTGAACTGACTGCCCCCAAAGACTAAGTTTTTAACTTGATGTGACTACGTCACAATGCAATGCAAAATTAATATTAAGAGCTTTCTACTCTTAAATGAATAAGATGGATCCAGAGCCATGTTGAATTCAGCTACAGAAAAATAAAGTTACATTTATGATCAGCTCTAAGAATGAAATTATAAGACTAAAGTTTATGGACTTTGACCAGGTGTGGTGGCTCATGCTTGTAATCCCAGCACTTTGGAAGGCCCAGGCAGGAGGATCACCTGAGGCCAAGAGTTTGAGACCAGCCTGGCCAACATGGTGAGACCTACTAAAAATACAAAAATTAGCTGGGAGTGGTGGCACATGCCTGTAGTCCCAGCTACTTCAGAGGCTGAGGCATGAGAATCGTTTGAACCTGGGAGGCAGAGGTTGCAGTGAGCCGAGATCAGGCCACTGCACTCCAGCCTGGGTGACAGAGTGAGACTCAGTCTCAAAAATGAATGAATAAATAAATAAATAAGCAAGTAAGTAAGTAAGTAAGTAATTAAATAAGTTCCTGAAATTTACAATATAATTGTTAATTTTCGTCACTATTACAATTATCATTACTACTTCTAACACAATTATCATTGCTAAATAGATTTGTCTTTTATCTGAGCTAAGGCTATAACATTCATTTTGCCTCCTCCCACCAGATTACCAGCATCAAAACCTCTCATTATCAAGCAGTAGGATACCAACACAAAATAACTCAAGTCCTTAGCCTTATACCACTATTTTGATGGTATACTTCAGTCTTTTTGTACCAAAGGAACAACTGCAGATTAAGAGTGTATTACAGAGATAGGAACCATAGACACCATTTTTACTAGAAGAATCATTACTATAACCATTGCTAAGTGTTTATGGAATGAATACCATGTGCACAATATTGCCGAGAATTATCCCCCACCCCCACTCTGAGCTCGCAGGTGATGTTGGGACTGAGCAGTGTTAATTTGCGTCTCCACCCATCATCTAGTCACCTGTCCATTTATTCACCCATTTGTAGGGTGCTTGCCATGTGTCAGTTCCTGATGCTAAAAGATAAATGAATCCTGGTCTCTGCCCTTGAAGGACTAATAGCAGCAGAGCTTGATAGATGCAGGAGAGGAGACATAATTCAAGGATGGAACCAGAGAGAAGGGAATGCATAACTGCTCAGAGTTTAGAAAGGGCTTCTGGAGCAGTGGGGAACAAATTGTTCAGGTCTTGGAAGTGATGACAAGGTGGGGGTACATGTAAAGATACAGAGATGTGAACCAGTTGTAGAGTTTTGGGGGCACTGCAAGAGTACTGTTGGACTCTAGGGTACAGTGTGGTAGAACTGAGGAAGAAAAGGATGCAGAAATATGCAAGGGTAGTGCTGGTCTAGGATGCTACTAGCATACGGTCTGGGGAACTAAACAGAATGTTATTCATTCAGTAATTTATTCATTCAACAAATATTTAATGAGTGCCCACTCTGTTTGGGCACTATCTTCTTTATTTTTGAGATGGAGTTTCATGCTTGTTGCCCAGGCTGGAGTGCAATGGCGTGATCTCAGTTCACTATAACCTCCACCTCCCAGGTTCGAGCTTTTCTCCTGCTTCAGCCTCCCGAGTAGCTGGGATTACAGGCACACACCACCGTGCCTGGCTAAGTTTTGTATTTTTGTGGAGACAAGGTTTCACCATGTTGGCCAGGCTGGTGTTGAACTCCTGACCTCAGGTGATCCACCTGCCTTGGACTCCCAAAGTACTGGGATTACAGGTGTGAGCCACCGTGCCCAGCCTCTGATTTATGTTCTAAATTGACCACTCTGGCTGCTCAGCTGAGAATAGACTACAGAGGGGCAAGACTAGAAGCAAATAAACTAGTTAGAAGGGTCTTGTGGCTATGAAGGTAAAAGATATCCGTGACTCAGCAGTAGTGCTTTGAAGAGGGTGAGACATGGTGGGATTCTGGGCATATTTTGAAGTCAGAGTCAATAGTGATCTTCTCATGGTTTGGGTATGGGTGTGAGAGTAAGAGGAGAGTAAGAAGAACCAACGATGTGGATCACCTGAGGTCAGGAGTTCAAGACCAGCCTGACCAATATGATGAAACCCCGTCTCTACTAAAAATACAAAAATTAGCCAGGCGTGGTAGCGCATGCCTGTAATCCCAGCTACTTGGGAGGCTGAGGCAGGAGAATCACTTGAACCTGGAAGGCGGAGGTTGCGGTGAGCCAAGATCGTGCCATTGCACTACAGCCTGGGTGATAGAGTGAAGCTCCGTCTCAAAAAAAAAAAAAAAAAAAAAAAAAAAAGAAGAAGAAGAAGAAGAACTAAGGATGATCCCAAGAACTTTTGCCTGTGTGGGTAATAGAGTTTGAATATACGTCCGTTAGCCGGGCGTGGTGGCTCAAGCCTGTAATCCCAGCACTTTGGGAGGCCGAGACGGGCGGATCACGAGGTCAGGAGATCGAGACCATCCTGGCTAACACAGTGAAACCCCGTCTCTACTAAAAATACAAGAAAATTAGCCGGGCGTGGTGGCAGGCGCCTGTAGTCCCAGCTACTTGGGAGGCTGAGGCAGGAGAATGGCGTAAACCTGGGAGGCGGAGCTTGCAGTGAGCCGAGATCGCGCCACTGCACTCCAGCCTGGGGCACAGGGCAAGACTCCGTCTCAAAAAAAAAAAAAAAAAAAAAAAAAAAGAATATACGTCCGTGAGAAATTTCATGTCAAATTGTCAAATGTTGGAGGTGGGGCCTGGCGGGAGGTGACTGGAACATAGGGGTATAGGTCTCATGAATGGTTTAGCACCATTCCCTTGGTACTGTCCTTGTGAGAGTGAGTTCTTGTGAGATGTGGTCATTTAAAAGTGTGTGGCACCTCCTCTCCAACTCTTGGTCTTATTCTTATTCTTACGTGTAAGATGTTTAGTCCCCCTTCGCCTTCCTCTATCAGTAAAAGCTCCCTGAGGCTTTCACAGAAGCCGTGCAGATGCCAGTGTAATGCTTCCTGTACAGCCAGCAGAACTGTGAGTCAATTAAACTTCTTTTCTTTATAAATGACCCAGCCTCAGGTATTTTATAGCAATGCAAGAACGGCCTCACATAGTGGGTGATGCAAGAGGTAGTGGGTGCTGCTGGATTGAGAGTTCAGTTTGTTGAAATCATCCAGGTAAGAAGTGTGTAAATCAAGATGTTGAAAGTAGGGACTTGGCTGGGCATGGTGACTCACACCTGTAATCCCAGCACTTTGGGAAGCTGAGGCGGGTGGATCACTTGAGGTCAAGAGATCAAGACCATCCTGGCCAACATGGGGAAACCCTGTCTCTACTAAAAATACAAAAATTAGCTCGGCATGGTGGCGGGTGCCTGTAGTCCCAGCTACTGGGGAGGCTGAGGCAGGAGAACTGCTTGAACCCAGGAGGCGGAGGTTGTAGTGAGCCAAGATCACGGCCACTGTACTCCAGCCTGGGCGATACAGTGAGGAAAAAAAGAAAGAAAGAGAGAAAGAGAGAGAGAGAGAGAGAGAAAGAGAGAAAGAAGAAAGGAGGGAAGGAAGGAAGGAAGGAAAGACTCAAGAGGACAGAATTGAGAGATATTTAGAAAACATAGAGAATTTATTAATTTTTAAATGTGGGAACTGAGGAAAGGGAAGAGTCTAAAATTACCCCCCAGCTTCCGGCCTAGGGAACTGGATAGATAGAAGTATCATTCATTGAAGTAGAGAATATAACATAAGAAGGTCATTGTTGATGGTTTCAGATGCTGAATCTGATGCCAATGAGGCAGGCAGTTAGCAGGCAATCGGCACGATTACTTGCAGGCAACTAAAAGCAATGCAAACGAGGCCAAACAGGTTAGCGCAAAGACCCACCCCCTAGTAGAAAGGAACTGCTCTAACAATCTTAACAATAAAGACAGATTGCACACATCCTGCTTTAGGCACAGAAAAGAATGTAACAAAGAAGAAACCAGCTGAAACTGGTTAAATCCAAGATGGTCAAAAACCTGACCAGCTGTCAACCCTTGGCTTCATTATGTCCCTATTACCATAAAATTTCCATGAGGAAACCTCCCACTCCCATCATGCACCTGACACTATGATAGTTTCAGATTAACCATATTTAGTCAAGAAAAGTCCTTATTCAGGGAATTGCATGCCTATTTCCCAGAAAACTCTTCTCTTATTATAGAATATTTTGTGCCTTCATTATGATTTTCCATATAGTATGTGAGCCCTCCATGTTGGGCGTGGCTTGTTCTTTTTAGCATACCGGCATTCCTCTCTTGAGTGTGTGCATAAAGCTTACATACTATCACTTTGGTCTTGCTTTCAAATTCTTTTGTGTGGCAAAGACAAGAACCTGTACTGGCTCCTGGCAAGACCAGGACTTGGGAGGATTCTCCACTGTGTGCAGCTAGAGCTGGAGTCACTTAATGGTATAGCCAGGCATCTCCTTGTTAAATAGAGATCACCTAAAACAGTAACACAGAAACTGTGCTTTCTACAGTCTCTGCTCAAAGACTCAGGCTCCGTACAAAATAGAACACTGGGTTCTGCCCCATGAGAGGATCAAAGTATTCTTACTATCCCTTACTTCCTGGCAACCATTCTTCACACAGATGGGCCAGCAATTCCGAGAGGATAAATAGATAGGAGGGAGAACAGGGCTGGTGGAGAATGTTGTGAGGGCATGATAGGTGGTGAAGAGAGGAAGGACAATGGGGAGGTGGAAGATGTTTTTAAAAATCTGGTAGTACTGCATTCTGAGATTGTATTCTATGCCGTTTGCTACAGATTCAGAGATCAAAACAAACAGAAAGTGATCAGGAGAAAAGATGTTACCTTTCTATAGCAAAAGTAAACTCCTAGGACCTAGACTGGGATCTGTGTAGCTTACCCTGCCCTGAACTGGAATCCTAAGAAGGGGTTTTCATCATCATACAAAGGGAAAGACAGGGGTATCACAGATAATTTGCACATGCCATTTGTTGGCAAACATTGAGTTTGAACTGATCCCATGTTGCCTGAAGGTCAATAAAGAAGAAAAAAGGTCTATATAAAACTACAGAGCAAAGAATGGAATAGCATGGAAAAAAAAGAAGGGGAAGGGGAAGGGGAAGGAGAAGGGGAAGGGGAAGGGGAAAGGGAAGGAGAATAAGACAAAACTGAAAATGATCCATTACCAGACCTAGGAAAAACATGGAGGAACCTGTTTGGCATTATCAATAGGATACTTTCTGTGAAACTGTAGCAGAAAAACAGGCCGAAATAAAAAAGCAATAGGATGCATTGAAAAAAGAAAGGATAAAATGAGAAAGGGTTGTTAGGAAATTAAAAATTCAATGGCATAATTAAAGTCTTCATTGCAAGCCTAAGAAGCAGAAGCAATATTACACACTATTAAATTAGTATTGGTGAGGGTGAACTTGAAAAGCTCTCCTACAATGTAGAGAAAAAAAGCCAACGGGATGAAAGCAACACATGAGAACGTAATAGATACGGGGCACGGGGACCCCATCCAACTGACTATTGCTCCCAGAGGAGAGACCAGATCTGACAAGTGAAACCATATCACAGAAGGACCATTTCCTGAGCAGAAGAAAGACTACATGTATAGATTGCGAGGGATCACTGCATCCCACTAAATGAACTTAAATCCTTTAGGTACATTTAATACTTCTGAATCAAGAAACTGAAGAGGGGCAAAAGGACAAGCCAAAAGGAGAAAGTTCAATAGAACAATTCCACAGGCAAAATGAAAGGCTTAGATAACTACAGGAACACGTGATGTCCAAGAATTAGGTGGATCACGATTTCAGTTTAATTGTGCAAATTCATGAAATTTCACCACCTTAATGAGAGGCTGGCTCTGCTGCTGGAGAAGAGAAAATAGAAAGGGGTCATCGAGGAGGCAGTATTTGATGGGCGTGAGCAGAGGCGAAGCAGCTGCAAGAGTTGGCCCCAACTCCCAAGGGAAGATGAGCAAATTGACTGAAATAAACCTGTTCCATTTGGAGGAGTAAACAGAAAAACATAACAAGGACAGGATGACAGGGGCCTTCTTTCTTTTTTCTTTCTTTCTTTTTTTTTGAGACGAAGTCTCACTCTGTCATCCAGGCTGGAGTGCAGTGGCGTGATCTTGGCTTACTGCAATCTCTACCTCCCGGGTTCAAGTGATTCTCCTGTCTCAGTCTCCTGAGTAGATGGAACTACGGGCACCCGCCACCATGCCCAGATAATTTTTGTATTTTTAGTAGAGATGGGGTTTCATCATGTTGGCCAGGATGGTCTCAATCTTCCGACCTCATGATCCGCCTGCCTTGGCCTCCCACAAAGTTGGGATTACAGGCGTGAGAGCCACTGCACCCAGCCAGAAGGCGCCTTCTTTCAATGGCCAACTAGTCAGATAGAGATTAGAGATGCATGAAATGAGATAGGACTTTTTGAAAAACTGAGGTTCCAATGGCTCTTTGACAAATAACGGAGTAAGCCAAAACAAACAAAAATGGTATAACTCTGCAGCCATTTCCCATTTCCTTTCACCATTCATTTCTTTTGGTTTTCAGGACGGAAGGGAAGTGAATTGGAGAGGAAAAGGAAGAAATTGCAAAGAGGAAGAGGGAAGAGGTGCTTCAGGGGATTCCAGCAGCAATGAGAGGGGGTGGATCAGACCTGAGTGGGGGATATGCACTTCTGCTGGGGAACTCAGTCTGAACTTTTGGTACTGTTTCTGGTGGTAAGGATACTGTTACTATGGATAAGAATAAACTTGAAAAGCTCTCCTACAATGTAGAGAAAAAAGGGATGAAAGCAATACATGAGAACATAATAGATACTGATGACATGGGAGTCCCTGGAAAACCATAAATGTTTTTCAGATCTTGATTGTGATCCCTCCAGTTCACTGGAAAAGGCTGCTTCGGCTCCAACTCCCCTGCAGGTGGAGGGAGTGGGACATTGCTCACCTGGGCGGAGGTGCTGTGCAGCTTCAGCAGCCCGTTCTCCAGCCGCTCTGTCTTGCACTTGAGCTCTTTTCTGTGCCTGTGCAACAAGCTCTGGTAGAGTCTGATGAACTCCAGAAAGGACTTGGGAGTTGTGTAGTTGTAGCGCTGTTCATTGCTCAGATAAGACTGGGATGTTTGGTTGACACTTGTGTGGACAAAGGCCATGAACTTGCTAATTGACTGCTTTACCGTGGGCTAAAACCAAAGAGTAAGAAATGAAAAGATTATCTCCTGTTGAAGATTAGAGGCAACAGCTCACCCCTCACCCCACCCATTCCTCCACCATGTGGAAACCTATGCTCCAAGCTTGATCTTTAACCCTGACATCCTGGACATGGAGTTCGTTGTACCCTCATCTGGGAAGGACCTTTAGGAGTGTCTCCTTTTCCCTCTCACCTCAATGCCCTCTGTGTTCTGCAAGAAGCGGAGGCTGACAGACTCCAGTGCTTGCTGAGGCCACTCGTGGAACCAGTGGATGGCTGTGCAGTTCACAATGGCTGGGAACTTCCTGCTGCGGACCCTTAGCTTGTTCCCCACAGGGGAGAAACAGAGAGTCACCTGAGAAGTCAGAAGGGTGGGGAGAACCAGGAAGGCATCAGAGAAATACTCACAGAGAGGCAGATATGGCCTTGGGTTCTCTAGCTCCCGGAAGATTGGGAAGCACATCCAACAGAGACAATATCTGTAAATGCTAGCCAGCCTCACCAGCCAAGAGATCAAAAATGCTGAGACTGCATGATCCACACGGGATGCTGCTGCCCTTAAAGCAGATGAGAAGGGTGTCCTGGCAACTGTGCTCAGGCTGAGAAGGGTGCCGCACACTCACCACCCACTCTAGACAATCAATAAGAACAGTTGTGCCCGAAATATCAATGGAAGCTCCCATGAATCATCTCGGGTCTCTGCCTGCCCCTGTCAGTAAAGGCTCTTTACCTTCAGCTGTCGCTGGACCCGATCTATAAAGAACTTCCAACAGTTCTCTCTGTTGTCAACCAGACCCTGGCTCTTGACTTCATTCCTCACATTGCTTATGATGTTTTCGACTTCATCATCAGAGTAGAGATCTGGTATCTCCCCTGGGAAAAAATGGAGCACAGATAGGCAGCCTTGGCATCTCACTAAATGATGCAATGAGACATGGGAAGTTATCCTACCTTGGGAAACAGGTCAGTGGTTTTTAGGTCACGTACCAACTCTTTTGCTGGTGAACCTGGACAGACACCATGTCTACTCCAAACCCAGGGCAGAAGAATGAGTATGTTGATGATTGGAACAGAGGGTAGGGTACCCTCTTGTCCTGGGGTAGACAGTTGGTAGCACAAGAGCCTTCAACTGTCTTCTCTTCTTTTGCTCAAAGCATTTATTTCCTAACTACTGTTTTGCCCTTTTTGTATTGTGCCCTCCAGGAGTTTAATATTTAGCAGGAAACATGGCTAATAGGATCAAAAATAGCTATAAGACCCCCAGTAAAAAGGGCCATAACAAACATACAGATAGGTCCATATATTTAACAAGAGCAAGCTATCACTGTTTATGAGAGAAAATGGGGAGAAAGTAGAATGGCTTCATGGTATTTAGTACACAATAGGCAGCACGCCTTAAATCGATGGGGAAAAGATGAACTATTCAATATATGGTACTACATTGGGAAAACTGGGATCTGAAAAGATTATGGTTAGATCTTGATATTTATTTTTATTCTTTTTTTTTTTTTTTTTTGAGATAGAGTTTTGCTCTTGTTGCCCAGGCTGGAGTGCAGTGGTTCAATCTCAGCTCACTGCAACCTCCGCCTCACAGGTTCAAGTGATTCTCCTGCCTCAGCCTCCCGAGTAGCTGGGATTACAGGCACACGCCACCATGCCTGGCTAATTCTTTTGTATTTTTGTAGAGACAGGATTTCACCATGTTTGGCCAGGCTGGTCTCGAACTCCCGACCTCAGGTGATCCAACCGCCTCGGCCTCCCAAAGTGCTGGGATTACCGGCATGAGCCACCGCGCCTGGCCAGATCTTGATCTTATACAGCACACTAGAGTAAATGCCAACTGGATCAATGATTTAACTAAAAAAAGGCAGGAAAATAAGAGAAAAAATGGGGGAAATAATCTCTGAGTGGGGAAGGATTTTCTAACTGTATCTGAATCAACCTATGTTAAAAGGAAAATAAATTTCATGAATGTATAAAAATTGACCAATCTGACTGCAGAAAAATAAAAATATTTCATGACAAAAATATCACAGGCAAAGTATAGCAATAAGAGCAAAACACAAAGAATAAACTAAGAAAATATGTTATAGTAAAATGGTTAATCTTAATATGTAAAGAAATTCTCTACAAATAAAGAAAAAATCAATAATTCAATAGATAGATGAGGTGAAGGATATGAAAAGAAAGTTCATGGTGAAGGAAATAAAAATTTCTGTTGAACATTAATAGATGCTTCACCTCGCTCACAATAACAGAAATATACATCAAAACTACACTTAGTTACTTTTTGTTTGTACAAATGAGGTTAATGAACAAGGACAGTCAATCTCACTCGTAATGAAAATGTATATTAAAACAACACCTTATTATTATTATTATTTTTTATCAGATTGGCAAAAAATCTGAAAGTTAAATGAAAACACTGTATTAATGATGCAGTATGTGAAAGTAAAATTATATGCTTAATCTCCCTGATGAATAACAATTTTTAAAATCCCAACTAAATATGCATAAATTAGTATATTATGACCAAGTGTAAACCCTGTCCTGGAAATGCAAGGAGAAATACTAGAAAAAAACTATGAAAATAATTTACTACATTAATTGATTAACAAAGTAAAACAATATGACATTGAAATGGATGCGTAAGGTTTCTAAAAACTGCTAGCAAACTAGCAATAAATGAGTTTTCTCTTTAATAATAGATATCACCCCCAAACCTACAGCAAACATACCTAATAGTAAAATAAAATATTCTCTTTCAAATCAAGAATATGACAAATATGTCTGCTATGGTGTTTTCTAGTCATCATTATATAGGAGGCTCCAAATTGTGCAAAAAGTGAAGAAAAAAATAAAATGTGTAAGGATAGTTAAGGATGTAATAAAACTATTACTGTTCAAAATCTAATTTTCTACTTAGAAAATCTAAGAGAATATTCACGTAAACAACCGGAACTCATAAGAGCATTTAACAACAAGCTTGTTGGATAGAAAATTAATACTGGAAAGTAAATCACATTTTGTACCTCAGCAAAAACAAATTGTTAATTGAAAAGTTATCAATTAAAACACCAAAAAAACCCCGCACAGAGCAGGTAAGTAATAAATATACAAAGGGACGAGCCAGATCTTCATGTGAAAGCTACAGCATACTATTGAAGGGAATAAATGAAACCAGAAATAAATGGAGAGAAATACTGAGTTCATGGAGGGATGATGAGGTATCACCGCTTTCCCAAAAATGCAATTTCAATAAGAAATCAAATGGGTTTCTTTCTTAATTCTGACAAATATTTCCTAAAATTGATACAGAAAAGCAAAGGATGAAAAATGGCATTGTTGAGAAAGAACCAGAAAGAGTGATTTGTTCCACCAGAAATCAAGTCTCCTTATGAAGCTATCTTAGTTAAAACAATGTGAAATTAACACTGGGGTGAATAAATAGAACAATGAGTAAAACACCTAGAAATGGATCCAGATATAAACAAGAAATTGACATGAAAAATCAGGAGGCAGGGACTTTGGGAGGCCAAGGCAGGTAGATCAGGAGGTCAGGAGTTCAAGACCAGCTTGGCCAATATAGTGAAACCCTGTCTCTACTAAAAACGCAAAAATTAACTGGTCGTGGTGGTAGGCGCCTGTAGTCTCAGCTACTCAGGAGGCTGAGGCAGGAGAATCGCTTGAACCCGGGAGACGGAGGTTGCAGTGAGCTGAGATTGCACCACTGCACTCCAGGCTGGGCTACAGAGAGAGACTCTGTCTCAAAAAAAAAAAAAAAAAAAAAATCACGAGGCAGACAAGGGCTGGACTAATTAACAAGTTATGTTAAGATAATTCAATATTGATATAAAAATATAATTAGATTACTATATAAAAGTAATTTCCAGGTGAATAAAGACATACATATGAAAAGTAAAACAGTGATAATTGAAAAACCACAGGCAATTATTTTTATGGCATTGGGATAAAACAACATTTGTGAAACAGAGCACAAAAGGCACAGAAAAAAGACGATTACAATATTAAAACTTAATTGGCACAACAAAAGTCAGATATAGACTTCCAAAAGATATTTACAGTCCATATAATGAACAAAAAAATCTAAATATCAAAAACGTAAAGAATGTCTGAACTTCATAAGAAAAAGACAAAAAGCAAAAGATCCAAAGTGCAAACTGTATAAATAGGCAACACATAGAAGAGAAGCAGTAAGGCCAGGCGCTGTGGCTCACGCCTGTAATCCCAGCACTTTGGGAGGCCGAGGCAGGTGGATCATCTGAGGTCGGGAGTTCGAGACCAGCCTGACCAACATGGAGAAATCCTATCTCTACTAAAAATACAAAAAATTAGCCAAGCAAGGTGGTGCATGCCTGTAATCCCAGCTATTCAGGAGGCTGAAGCAGGAGAATCACTTGAACCTGGGAGGTGGAGGTTGCAGTGAGCCAAGATCGCGCCATTGCACACTCCAGCCTGGGCAACAAGAGAGACACTCCGTATCAAAAAAAAAACCAAAAAAAAAAAAAAAAAAAAGAAGAAGAAGAGAAGCAGTAAGAGCCAATAAACGCTTGAAATGATGCTCAGTGTCACCAGTGAAAAGGGAAAGGAAAATAATAGGATTTAATTTCATGCTTACTGGCAAAAATTAATATGTCAGGTAAGCCAAATATTGATGAGGTTAGACAGAAACAGGTGTTCATGTACTACTGGCCAGAGACAAGTGTATGACTACTATGGAGAACAATTTGGCACTTTTTGGTAAACTTGAAATGTACACATCAGACAAACTAGTAATCTAGGTATTGGACACCTTTTGGAAAGAAACCCTTGCAGATGCACAATAAAATTTTCTATTTTGCATCATTATTCATAATTACACAAGTGTTTGTTTTATTGTGTTTAGAATGTCCAAATTATTTTGTAAGGAAATAGGAAATACAAAAAAACACAACGGGAAAATGTGAAAACCGTAAATTTTATTCTTTTGAGAATTTTGTCTGGGGAAGGTTCTAGGATTGTTGTTTGGCTGTCACTTCAAGTCAAAGAAAATTAATTTAAAAACGTTCAGGATGGAGATAATGGGCTATGTTTGAAAGTGGAGAAGAGGGAGAGTCAGAAATTGAAAGAAAAGATGGAATAGAGAAAAATTCTGAATTAGGAACTAGGGGTGGGCTCCTAGCTCAGACAAAAAGTTGGCCTTGGAAAGGAGGAATGGTAATACTGGAGGAAAAGAGAAAACTGCAAAATAATAATAATAATAATAATAATAATAATAATAATGGAGACAGACTGTGAGGTATAAAGTAGCTGTGAGGTCCAAACTAAATGACATCAGTTTTCTCAATGAAAAAGATGAGATTGAGGGAGGTAAGAATGAAGAAAATACTATAGCTAAAAAGTTGCAAACACTGGATATGATATCAAGGTGAATGTGGTTCACTCCAGAAAAGCAATGGGTATGAGAAAAGCAAAATGTTTCCATTTCTAGAACAAGTCTTTACGTAGCTGTTGAAGTTATCTGGGACTGGGATCATATACAAGTTCTTCTTTAATGTGGTCTATTTTTCACCAACATGATGCTTTTGTAAAAAGTATTTTTAAAGCTGTTCACACATGCTTTTCCTTCTTCTGTAACTGACAGAAATGTTAGCATCACAGGAGTGTTAGCGATGAAAGAAGTCATTGGGACCATGTTACATCCCACTTTCTTTTTTCTTTTCTTTTTTTAAGACAGACTCTTGCTCTGTCACCAGGCTGGAGTGCAGTGGTGTGATCTTGGCTCACTGCAACCTCCGCCTCCCAGGTTCAAGCAATTCTGCCTCTGTAATGCCCAGACCGTTTATTCCCCGAAGAAGACCACCAGAGTCCAGAGTCAAAGCTAAGCAGCAAGGATCTTTATTACAGGTTCGAACCTGGAACTCTCCCTCGCTCGCGAAACGAGACGGGCAGGAGAGCTCCCCCACTGAGCTCCGAGCAGTGTTATATAGTCTAAAAAAAGTGGGCATAGAATTATTATACAAATCAGATATATGATTGGCTAGTGTTTGAACAAGGCGATTTGGCTAACTATGATTCGTTCCCGCCATTTCTGATATTTCGGTTCAACCTTTGAGGTGGGAGAGCAGGTTTATGGCAGCAATAGTTTATCTTACTTAAAACACATCTTGTGACCTTGCCTCAGAACTTACAAAATTTCTGGTACGTGCAGAAAAACAGGTACTCACGAAATCTCTGGTATGTGCAAAACAAAATCTCTGGTATGTGCAAAACAAAATCTCTGGTATGTGCAAAACAAAATCTCTGGTACGTGCAGAAAAACAGGTACTCACAGAACTTACGAAATCTCTGGTATGTGCAAAGATTAGAGAGCAGAACAAAAGGGTGTAGCGGGGGGGCGGGTACACATCTATCTTTGTGTCCTTTCACCTCAGCCTCCCAAGTAGCTGGAGTCCCAGCTACTACAGGCGCACGCCACCATGCCCAGCTAATTTTTGTATTTTTAGTAGAGATGGGGTTTCGCCATGTTGGCCAGGATGGTCTTGATCTCCTGACCTTGTGATCTGCCTGCCTCGGCCTCCCAAAGTGCTGGGATTATAGGCGTGAGCCACCGTTCCCCGCCCATCCCACTTTCTTACGGACTTTGGTGAGGTGCTCAAAGTAAGTGGTCTGGCAGATGATCAGTAATAATCAGTGTGTGAGTAATTGTGATTGTATCAGTCATTGAAGCTGCTGCACTTTCTTGAACGACTGTATCTGGAGGCAACTCACGCCAACTTTCCAACAAATTATGGCCTTCATGGTTTGACAGCACTAAACCAATTAGGAGTCTACTAAGAGTTTCATACTAATTAGCTTTAATCATTTAAAAGGTCGAAATAAAAAAATGAATTACCATGAAAGTGATCATTTACTGTTTTCCCTTAATTGTACCAACTTGTTTAATTTCTATTCTTTGAGATAGTTAATGGCATGCATATAAAATTCCCATACTATAATTTGTCAAAATCAAGATCTTACTAATAGAATGACTCATTTCAGCCTCTTCTGATAAAAATAGGAGTGAAAGAAAACTGGTAAAAAAAAAAAAATGATATTTAGCATGTGTTGAAAGTTTAAATAATAATATTTAATGGAATGTAGAAATTATGTGAAGTTCAATTTTTACTATTCATAAATAAGCTTTAATTGACCATAGGCAGGATCATTAGGTATTATCTGTCTCACGCACGCCCGTGTGAAGAGCCCACCAAACAGGCTTTGTGTGAGCAACAAGGCTGTTTATTTCACCTGGGTGCAGGCGGGCTGAGTCCGAAAAGAGAGTCAGCAAAGGGTGACGGGATTATCATTAGTTCTTATAGGTTTTGGGATAGGCGGTGGAATTAAGAGCAATGTTTTAGGGGCAGGGGGTAGATCTCTCAAAGTACATTCTCAAGGGTGGGGAGAATTACAAAGAATCTTCTTAAGGGTGGGGGAGATTATAAAAAACCTTCTTAAGGGTGGGAGAGTACAAAGTACATTGATCTTTGTAAGGGTGGGGCAGAAACAAATCACAATGGTGGACTGTCGTCAGTTAAAGACTATTTTCACTTCTTTGGTGGATCTTCAGTTGCTTCAGGCCATCTGGATGCGTACGTGCAGGTAACAGGGGATATGATGGCTTAGCTTGGGCTCAGATGCCTGCCATTATCTATGGCTGTTTTTGCCCTACAAAGACAGAGCTGAGCACTTGTGACAGAGACTGTGTGATCTGCAAAGCCTACAATGTTTACTTCCTGACACTTTATAGAAGAAATTTGCCGACCCTGGTTTATTAATACTCTTAATTCCAAGATGTTGAAAGCACCTGGGCCACTTAGAGACATTTTCCATGCCATATGATGGTGGTATTTGTCACAAGATCCCTAGAACCTTTAAGAAGAAGACCATCAGATGGAATATCTGGGGAAAAACATCTCTGAATTGGGAACAAAAATTTGCATTTTCACATTTGTTCCTATAATGCCTCTTGACAATGTTCTCATCACTTGTTTTGTGATGTAGGTAGTCATGCTGAAAGCAGGAAACTGAACTGCCAGAGGGGATTCTATGATGTGAACAGGGGCAGAGGATATTTAAATGTTTGAGAAGTTTCCTCCTGAGACCTAAAGTTGGGAAACGCTATTTCTAACTCCAAGTAGTTTCAGCCTTCATGCAGTACTTGGAGTTAGAAATAGTATTGAAATATTCTAATATTTTGGAAGCCAGACTAATCACCGTCTTCTATACGTTAGTACGGGACTCCTTAAAGACCGCAACTGCTTTTCAGGAAAGAGATCCTGATCATTTAACATGGATTAGTTAGTTGGACCTTGGCGATAAAAAGGGTGAAGCTAAGGATTAGATTCCCCACTTCACACTGGTGTAAGGACTTCGACCCTATCTAGACCTGATAGTTTAAAAAAACATTTCCCTATTCTTAAAGGAGAAAAAGCAAGGGAGGGTGGAGGCTATTTCAGGAGAACTTTCCAAAGCAACTGTCCAATCGTAATATTTAACATATGAGATGGCACATCATTCTCATGCTGTTACCAGCTTTACTTAAAGAAGTACCTCCTGAATGTCAATTATGGGCCGGGAGATGTATTAAGAGCTGACAATATAAATGATGAAAAATTGGACTCTGCACAAGTAATAGCTGTCAGGCCTCTGAGTCCAAGCTAAGCCATCATATCCTCAGTGACCTGCACGTATACTTCCAGATAGCCTGAAGCAACTGAAGATCCACAGAAGTGAAAATAGCCTTAACTGATGACATTCCACCATTGTGATTTGTTTCTGCCCCACCCTAACTGATCAATGTACTTTCTAATCTCCCCCACCCTTAAGAAGGTTCTTTGTAATTCTCCCCACCCTTGAGAACGTACTTTGTGAGATCCACCCCCTGCCCCCAAAACTCCACCACCTATTCCCAAACCTATAAGAACTAATGATAATCCCACCACCCTTTGCTGACTCCTTTTTCGGACTCAGCCCACCTGCACCCAGGTGAAATAAACAGCCATGTTGCTCACACAAAGCCTGTTTGGTGATCTGTTCACATGGATACATGAAACAATAGTTACATCAGTGTTATTTTATTTCCTAAACTGGGAAGTAGGTGTTTAATCCTTCTCCTTTTTTTTTTTTTTTGTATTTCTGGATTGTTTAATAATGTAAATTAATCAACAACAAACAATAATCTCTGCCTTTCATAAATTTACAATCTCGTTTCAATGCAGTGGTGGTACGTGTAGCTATTGAGTGCTGTAGAAACATGGGGAAACTCGTTCCTAAGACTGACAGTGGATCTGTCTCTAGATTTTCTAGAGACGGAACACCCAAGGTAGGTATTCTACTGTGGGTGGAAGTTAATCCAGACAAAGAAGGACTTGAGGTTCAAAAGGAACAACCTAAGTAATTAATGATGTCAGGAAGTAGCGCAACGTGTTACCTTAAGGAATCAGGAATCACTAGATCACAATGTGGGAAGTGAGACTAGCAAGGAAGGAAGAAAACCAGACAAGCTTGGAATTCATTCTGCAACCAGTTGGGAACTAATTGAAAAAAAAAAAATTACAGTGGTTTTTTTTCTTTTTTTCTTTTTTTTCTTTGTTTTGAGACATGGTCTTGCTCTGTCACCTGGGCTAGAGTTCAATGGCACAGTCACAACTCATCGCAGCCTCGACCTCCTGGGCACAAGCGATCTTCCCACCTTAGCCTCCCGAGTTGCTGGGACCTGAGGTGCTCTCCATCAAGCCCCGATACTCTGTACTTTTCATGGAGATAGGGTTTTGCCATGTTGCCCAGGCTGACCTTGAACTCTGGGGCTCAAGTGACCCACCTGTCTTGGCCTCCCAAAGTGCTGGGATTACAGGCATAAACCACTGCTCCTGGCCAGGAATTATAGTTGAGGTAGACCCTTTTGAAAGCAGTGAGGAGAATGGATTGGAGTGGGGATAGCATGGGAAGTAGAGAGATAAGTTAAGGATTGTTGGCATTTGTCAAGGCAAAAGAAGGCAAAACCAGTGGTAGTGAGGATAAAGAAGATACGGATTCAGAAATAGATAAGGGGAAAATTGGTGGCAATAGATTATCTCTTGGATATAGGTGGGAAGCAAGAGGTTAGCAATGTAGGGAATCCACAGAACCAAAGTCTCTTGAGTAACTTGTACAGGACTTCGGTTCCACAAGAAAAAAAAAAAAACCAGTTTATTACCACAAAAGGAAAAGAAAAGTCTGATTGCTCATGCTTCTTTTTGCATTGCTCTTTGGGAGTTTCTGTTTTGCAGCTGGAGAACCAAACCGGTCCTGGTTTAAAGTTCCACTGTCTGTAGTTTGAGGACACATGCGGTGAGCAGATCTAATGAGTCTACTAAGTATGTGTTAGAGGATCAGTGCATGCTTGATGGTTGCTCTTTTGCCCCAACTTTATTGTTGTTTTTTTTTCTTTCTAGGGAAACTGGGCCACCATTCAATTTATTTAGCAGCATAGATGGCTCCTCAGGAAGTCCAGTTCTAGATGCCACCAGAGGAGAACAATCCAATGCCAAGTATGTTATAAACATTTCTGGGCTCTGCATTCTCATAGGATGTGTGTTGAACATAACATATCAACCCTGGCTCTAATCTTAAAGCACCTGGAACATGAGGTGGATCTTTTTATGTTCTAGATCCTAAGAGGAGATTCGGCCCACAGGTATATAAAAAGAACCGTTTGGTTTAGAGATAAAGAAGAATATGGCCGGGCGTGGTGGCTCAAGCCTGTAATCCCAGCACTTTGGGAGGCCGAGAGGGGCGGATCACAAGGTCAGGAGATCGAGACCATCCTGGCTAACACGGTGAAACCCCGTCTCTACTAAAAAATACAAAAAATTAGCCGGGCGAGGTGGCGGTGCCTGTAGTCCCAGCTACTCGGGAGGCTGAGGCAGGAGAATGGCGGGAACCCGGGAGGTGGAGCTTGCAGTGAGCTGAGATCTGGCCACTGCACTCCAGCCTGGGCGACAGAGCGAGACTCTGTCTCAAAAAAAAAAAAAAAAAAAAAAAAAAAGAATATGACTTTAGAAGAGAGGGACCCCATTGGTTATAAACTCTTCTAGAAGAATGCACAGAGGTTACATGTTATCCATCTTTGAGCACAGTACCTAGAGACTGAGCATGCACTCTTAGTAAATGATTATTGAATATATGAATACACAGAAAGTCATCTGGCCTGGGACAGGAAAATGAATTATAATTTTGAATAAAACAATTCAGCCTTTTGGAAAGCAAAAGGAAAATCCTAACATAACATAGGATTCCAAAGTAAAATAAAATATAAAATCTGTCATAGCTGGGGCGGAAGAAACATCACACTTGGAGCTGACTAGGTTTTCTTAGCTGGCTAGTGCTAACCGGCAGGGGCACCAGAGTAAAATGGGCCTTTTGGAAGGCTGGAAAGCTGGAGGAAGAGGTGTTTTCCTGGAAAGCCATGGGATAATTCTGATTTTTTTCCCTCTAAATTTAGAGTGGGGTCTTGCTGATGCTGAGTTTGAGACAAGGTGGAAGAGAACAAGTTTTGTAAGAATTCCTTAAAGGCCTGGGTTTGATGATCAGTGCACATTCCTCAGGAAGAATTATAACAGGTCAATAAGAACATAGCAAGTAATGAACCTTTCAGATCCAGCAAGGACTCACATTTCATGCACAGTGTCACCAGCAGTTGCATGACCCCTATCAAGGACCCCAGCAGCCAAGGGAAGTGACTCAAATATGTGTTTCATCTGCTCTTACCCTGGGAAGCCACTCTGCTTCTTATACAGTTATATATCTTTTGCTAATCAAACCAGGAACCTAATTTAATATTTTTGCTTTGTGTGTAAGATTTCTTCATGTCCATCTATAACTCATCTGAGATACAACTGGCATAAAGATGGGTTCTGAAATGCTATAGTTGGTGTCAGAAGTGGGATTCATAAGCCAAATTACTATCATGGTTTGATTTTAGAAATGGTGCCAGGAAAACAAGAAATGAAATGGTGAGGTAAAGAAGTGTGAGAGGAAACTCAGCCCAGGGCATGAGATCATTGGTTTTCTGAGGGAGATGTTTTTGGTAGAAAACTGCATTCACTATACCTTTATATACAACCTTGTAGGACTTGTACATAGCTACAGAGGGATGAGTTAATTGCAAGGTGGTCTAAGTTATGGTTTCCTAGTCCCTACTGTGTTATCCAAGGATGGAGTCATTGCATAACCCCACAAAATTGAAAAAGTTGGGAGATAATGAGGTTCTGAGTCATCCTCGCAGCTTTGGCAGAACTGGCAATCAGTTACTTTCTGGCCACAAATTACTTATTCGATAGGGAATGTTAGAACCAAGATATACTCTAATTCTCCCTGCTGAAAAGGTTAAGAAAAAAAGGGGGTAGGTTAGAAGACAAAAGTGTTCATCTTAACTGTATCTCCACTTGAATATGTATACACAAATCTTACCTTTTTTTTTTTTTCTTAAAGAATATATAGAAGCCTTAAAATGGGGCCTAAAACTCCATGACTTTGGAGCTGGCTGATTGCATTTTTACTGAGAGGGCTTTAGAAATCCATTTGCACTTGAAAAAAAAGTTGTCTTGTAAATGAAAAATCATCAATACTTAATTGAGGAATAAAATTTCAATTGGTGAAAATGTAACAACTTTGTGTCTCAGATATTATTTTAGGAAAAGGTGACCTGGCTGGATTAGAGCCAATTGAAATACAATGGTGTGAGGCTGGCAACACGCCCGACATCTCCAAAGCTGTATTCTCTCAGGCTGATTTAGAAATTAGGCTTCAGGTTAGCTTCGGGGTAGGAGGAAGTTGGATCCCTCTCTCATTATTTAGTAGAATAATAAAAGATGAGGCTATGCTGTAGATTAAATACTATTGTAGAAGGTGATGAGATGTTAGAGATTGCATTTAAGAAAGGAAAAAATGGTGGCATTGGAGGAGAAAAGGTGTAAGAGTTGGTAGGCAAACTCTCTGATATAAAGGTAACTTGAACAGGGCAGGGAGGGAAGGAATTGAGGGTGGTATTAGTGCAATGCTAGCAGCCAGCACAGTAAGGAAACCTGGGACACCCATCTCACCTGAAAGAAGCCAAAGGTTGCTCACAATGCCTGCTAGTACATGTTCTGGACTAGGGACCAGTGGCTCTTCATGAAAATGACAGCAAGATGGCATGGGGTGCAATGCCACAAAATATGAAGCAGACAATGATTCCAAAGCCAGGAACTTCCTGGAGGTTGTCAGGAACTACCCTAAAATATATTACTTACAATATATAGTAGACTATATACTACTATATCTATACATACTAGATAGACTACGGAGAAAGGTACTTGTGACTGTGGTCCTTGGACTTTATAAACTAAAGAGTATTTAATCAGAGCCAGGGAAGGGAGTGTGGAGAGAGAGACAGGCTGTTAAGATGCTGGAAGTCTGAAGGCAGAAATTTTGTTCAGGAATATTTGTACACTGACTGTTTTCTCAATTGAGATGAAGAGGTGGTTTTTGTAGATGCTGCATTTGTTTTAAGAGCCAGGAAAGTATATTCTTTCTTTAATATAAACATAAACATATTTATATAAATGTATAATTTATGCATTATATTGTCTCATATTCTTGGATGTATATATAATTTTTTGTTTTTTTTTGAGACAGAATCTCACTCAGTCACCCAGACTAGAGTGCAGTGGCCCAATCTCAACTCACTGCAACCTCCACCTCCCTGGTTCAAGCAATTCTCCTGCCTCAGCCTTCAAAGTAGCTAGGATTACAGGCCTTTTGCAGTCTCAGTCCTGCGCTTGGATCTGAAGAGCACTGGAGATATTGGCTCTGAGCAGGACAGAGCATATCTGTAACGGTGTCCAGGAACAATATACCTTTGAGGGAAGATGCTTATTGCCAGATTAGTGGGATTTCTCCAAATATGAAAGACTTCATTCTAGGTAGAGACAAGATAGGAAATATGAAAAGCAATGATGGGTAAGACAGATACACCAGGTCATACCCACTCTGGGATGATGGACAGCTGAGGTTGGAGTGATGCGATTGAAAGGAGGAATAGCCGGACGAACGTTGGATCAACAGCAGGGATGTGACCACCAGGTTCCACTACCAGTTATCTGTGTCCTCTGTATCTCTGGTTGGGGGCTTGAGAGTTTGTAAAGTAATTATGGTAGACCTGTCACTGCTCTGGATAAGAGAAAGGGGAGACAGACCCAATTTACATAGAGGGAGTAGGCCAGAGGATGGTATCCACCATACTGATCTCTTCTCCCTGACTCTTCATCTCTTATTTTTAAAATCTTTTTCTTTCTTCTTTTTTTTTAATTGAGATGGAATCTCACTCTGTTGCCCAGGATGGAGTGCAGTGGCATAATCTCAGCTCACTGCAACCTTCACCTTCCGGGTTCAAGCAATTCTCCTGCCTCAGCCTCCCAAGTAGCTGGGACTACAGGTGCCCACCACCATGCACAGCTAATTTTTGTCTTTTTGGTAGAGACGGGGTTTTGCCATGTTGGCCAGGATGGTCTCAATCTCTCGACCAGGTGATCCGTCCACCTTGGCCTCCCAAAGTGCTGGGATTACAGGCGTGAGTTTTCTTTGTAGGGGATTGTTGGCATAAGTACTGAATTCCTAATTAAAGAAGGACAACAAAATAGCAAGCATTGAGCTTTCCACTGAAGTCCTGTCTTGTACAGACAGTGTCACAGGGCACTTCACACCCCCTGTCAAGGTTTTTGGGGACCAAGGAAAACTATGTGGAGCTTCCACTTTGCTCGAATGAGATTGTAAATCACTAGTTAATTACACTGGTAACCTCATCTTGCCCTACCATGTAAGTTTTACACGTGCATGCTCTCTTCTTGTGTATCTTCCTGCCAATGCCTGAGCTTCCTCAAGGACTACACACATTCTAGTTTCTCTTTGATTTGGAGACTGAGAGGGAACAGTACCTTCTCTCTGCACTCAACACATCACCAAGCTCTTCACCCTCTCTTCTTGCCATAATCAGATCTAGTCCCACTAAGAGAGCCCTACGATTACTGTCTGCTTTGCAATGAAATAAGAATGAAAGAGCCAGGACAGCAGGCCCAGCATCAATGCTGAGAAGGGACTCGATGAACCAGTCCTTGGCTGTATCAGCTTTCTTCCTCATTCCTATGACCTTGCTCTTCTGACCCTGGACCAAATCTTCACCTTTGTATAACTCTGATTCCAGAGGGAATTTATCAGTGACACCAAGTGCAAGGAATCTCTTACCAGATGCCAGAAGATCATTGATGAGCACAAGGAACCTCTCATCAGCCACTTGGGCATCAGTCATGAGGAACACTGTGTTGAGATTCTTCACTCCAGCTTTCAGACACAGGCTGGCCAGGTCCATCTGTAGAAACAGTCAATATCAGAAATCTCTGAAAAGAAGGCCTTCTTGAAAGAGAACTTCCACCCATTCTTTAGAAATAGAACCATTTTCTTCTCTGCTTGAATGGGAATTAAAGCAAGGTGACAACGGGAAGCTGGGGGAGTGCTATCTTGCACTGGTGGGCAGGAAACTATGCCTCATTCGCAGGCTTCGGTGCCTATAAAGGTGGGCAAGAGAAACTACATATTGATGGCCTCTAATTCATACAACTGTGGTAACTCCTGTACCTCTCTTAGGTTGATTTAGAAATTAGGCTTTAAGGTAAAGCTTCTGGAGCTCCTGCTCTGTGCAAAGAGGTTACAGCTTTCCAAAGCCCACAGGTGATCCTCTATTTATCTCTCTTACTCACGTCCTCATACAAGTGAATGACCTGCTCCTGAAGGCAAGCTATTGCTCTTGGTCTTGACTGAGAGTGATGTACTTGGGGCTACCAGCATGGGGGATGAATATATCTTATGCTAGCAGGATCTTCTGTTCTTTTTTTTTTTTTTTTTTTTTTGAGATGGATTCTCACTCTGTCACCCAGGCTGGAGTTCAGTGGTGTGATCTCGGCTCATTGCAACCACTGCCTCCCAGGTTGAGGGTATTCTCCTGCCTCAGCCTCCAAGTAGCTGGTCCTACAGGTGCGTGCCACCATGCCCGGCTAACTTTTCATATTTTTGTTGTAGAGACGGGGTTTCACTATGTTAGCCAGGATGGTCTCGATCTCTTGACCTTGTGATCCACTCCCCTCAGCCTCCCAAAGTGCTGGGAGTACAGGCATGAGCCACCATGCCCGGCCTCTTGTGTTCTTATGACTAGCTCCAGCAAAGTACTTTTGTTGAAAAAAATACACTGGGGCAACACATGCACACAAGCACACACACACACACATACAAATGCAATCACCTGTAGGAAATTATATCCATTGAAAACTGCAGATGGATGACATTTTGGGCTAGGATGCCAAGTTCTGAACTTATCCAGCTTGACCAATCTCAGTTCCTTTGCTGTATCACCCTCTGCAGGCTCAGCCATCAGTTCCTGATGTTGCCTTTCTTTCTCTCACACTACTCACAGCTATTTCTAACAACTCCACACATTTATTTACCACAGAGCTACCTTAGTGTCCAAATAGCTCCCCTTTAAAGATACTGATTTTCGTTTTAGGTCAAAGGTTCTCACTGCATGCTCTAAGTGATCTAAGACAGTGTTTCTCAGTCCTAACAGGAATCATCTTGGGGATGCTTTGAAAAATCATGATGCCCAAGGCCATTCCCCAGACTAGTTAAACCAGAATATTGGTGGGTGGGACACAGGCATCAGTATTCTTTCTAGATGCCCAGCGATTCCCATATAGAGCAAAAGTTGAGACCCACAGTCTCAGCTCATTCTGTAAATGCGTAATTCCTATCACACTATCATGTCTCTTTTGGAAACACTAAAGAAAGACCTAATGTGAACATGATGTATGACCTTAGATTCAGCCAGTCGTCGAGAGGCTGAGCTGTGGTTTTAGGGCAGAAGTGAGCACCTCCCTCTTCTGTCACTGGCTGAGAGATTATGAGGACAAGTGGGTGGGACTGGCTCAGTGCTGGCTGGAGTTCTTCCAGGAATAGCAAGAGCAGCCTCCTGATAGAAGTTACACCGTGACTTCCTACCAAGACTGTTGTGGCCATGGATAAAAGGAAGGGGATTGGACACAATGACCTTTGAATGTTGTATATAGTGTCTTTCTTTACTTTCCAGAGCACTCATTGTGCCTCCAAGTGCTGGCTGTCTGAAACCAGGATATGTCACTGAAGGTCCCAGAGGCCAGTGGTTACTGACCCGTCTTTTAAAAATCTGAATTTCTTAGGGAACTCAAGCAGACCTTCAGAATTCCATCTATCTGCTCCCACTGTAGGTGAGCTGTGTGCTGAATTTGGTTTAGATGTGCTTCTGATTTGAGCAAGAGTGGAGGCCCCACAGACATAACTAGGACACCTGAGGTCTCCCAAAGGCAGATTTTGGAAAGGCCACTGTTCTCAGGCTGAGTCTAATGAGAAAAGTCATTCACGTCAGCAGCCCAGAATCTAAGACAGAAATGGACAGATATCGAAGGGGAGGCTCCGGACAGGGGAACTGGAGAACGAGTGTAAGGATGACGGAGCTGTGGCTGGTTGGAGGGAAGCTGAGCCTCCTCCCTGCAGCCGCCTGACCTTTTACCTTGAAGTCCTGGATCTGGTAGCCTTTCCGCAGTGTGATCTGGAAGACATCCATGGAGCTGATGAAAGCTGCCAGCCTCGTCAGGCTCTGCTTGCCACTCCCACCTACACCAACCAGCAGAGCATTTCCCCGCGGGGACTCCAAGATGCGATTGATATGGCAGCTAAAGAGAAGGAAGCAGGCGCATGTTGCTTTGATCAGACTTTCTGCAGTCAGAAGCATGTATAAAGGCTTGAGTGGGAGCAGGCGCCTTCCTTGGAGGCATGTCACAGGCTGAGCTGTGGGAAACGTTGATGACATTGTCCCCAAACCTGGCCTCACCTTCTTGCCTGAGTTGACGGAAGCTGCCATTGCTTTGCCTTAAGCCACAGCCTCTAGTGAACCAGGGACAGCTTGGCGGAGCCCATGGAAGGGAGCAGGATTGCAGGGGGGTGAGTGATGTGATTGGGAGGGGACTCAGGGTTGCTCCTGCCCTTCTCCCCCACCATACCTGACCCTGCCACACCTCCCACTTCAATTCTTTTGGGCAAGAAGAGGGGACGGAAAAAGCGAAACAGTGGAAAACATACAATTTAAAAAATTCAGGAAAGGCTGGAGGACAAAGCAGGAGCAGAAGTTGGTTCCTCTTAGGAAAGAAGAGAAGCCAAACCAAAGTCAGCAGGAGAGGAACAGGGAGCCCGGACAGAGCTCATCTGTCTCTCTCCTTCAATCCTTCCTGGGCGTCGATGCCCTTGTAATGAAGGTTTGTGGGTTCTTATTATCAACAGGTAAGACACATGCATTCCTGGCTTCTGGATTCCTCCTTTCGTAGCCTTACTGCTCACCGCTCTCAGTGCCCATGTTCCTCTCTCCTTGCCGCCTTCCTTGCAATGGAAGACTATTCCAGGCCTCATCCCCTTCAGAAGAAACCATTCTTCCTGCCCTCCAGCCCTTCCTCAAAGGCCACCCTTCAACAACCTCTCCTCCAGGATCCACTTCCAATCGTGTGTCTAACCCCTCTCAGCAGTATGCATATACCTTACGCAAGGTGCTACACCCCTTATAAAAATAACCCTGATTTCCTCTTCTTTTCTCATCTTAGAAACAATGGTTCTGCCTTGTACAAAATGCGTACAATACAGAAGAAAATCCACAATTCTACTATTTAGCAATAAACACTACTGACGTAAATTATAGGTCCTTCTAGACTTTTTTCTAGTGTCTGTCTGCATTTTTATAAATACATATGTTTGTATATACATTGATTATACCTGAAAAGTCAATATATTTCTGTTATGTGTAGTTTAAAAATTGAGTTCATCTTGTATACTGAACATAGTGGTTTGAACACTTTTTTTTTCATTTAGCAATGTACTGTGATTGTTTCCCTAAACCATTAAAAATTCAGCTACACCAGACTTTTGATGGTGGAATGGCATCGTGTAGAATACCAACATTGTGTTGGTAATAAGGATAGAATAAATTGCCTGTCTGTAATAGCCCTGCTGTTGGATATGTATGTTGCTTCCAACATTTTCCAGTTATAAGCAATGCTGTATATATTTTTTAAGTTTATATCTCTAAATATATCCTCAGGATAAGTTCTAGAAGTAAAACTGTCGAGCCAAACAGTAAGACACTCTTTAGAGATTGCCACACAGAATGACGGCACCAATATGTACTTTTCCTAGGTAGAACTGACCAAAAGGTGGATCTGCTATATTGGAGGATTTGAATATACTGGATATGTTAGTTGAATTAGAATGTGTTAAGTCAGTGAATGCAGGGCCACGTAACACAGTGATCAAGCTGCTTTAGAGAAATGGATATGGAAGAAGAGACAGCAGGTAATAGTGATTTGGGGACCAAAAGAGTGTGAGAATAGGAAGTTGGGCCGGGAGTGGTGGCTCACGTCTGTAATCCCAGCACTTTGGGAGGCCGAGGTGGGAGGATCACCTGAGGTCAGGAGTTCGAGACCAGCCTGGCCAACATGGTGAAACCCCGTCTGGAGAGGGTTCAAGATTTCAGTCTGGATGCCTAAAACATTTGTAGCAATAAAAAGTTCTCTGGGGGCCAGGTGCGGTGGTTCATGCCTGTAATCCCAACACTTTGGGAAGCCAAGGTGGGTGGATCACCTGAGGTCAGGAGTTCGAGACCAGCCTGGCCAACATGGTGAAACCCTGTGTCTACTAAAAATACAAAAATTAGCAGGTGTGGTGGTGCATGCTTGTAATCCCACCTACTAGGGAAGCTGAGGCAGGAGTATCTCTTGATCGAGGGAGGCGGAGGTTACAGGTTGCAGTGAACCAAGATTGCTCCACTGCACTCCAGCCTGGGTGACAGAGACAGACTCTATCTCAAAAACAAAAAACAAACAAACAAAAAAAAACAACAACTCAGGTAAAGTTTGGCTGAATAGAGTAAGGGATACGTTTGAGATTGAACTGCATGGGCTACAATCCTGTGCTCCTGTCTGTGTTAATGATGTTATAACTAGAAATGCCATATTCAAATTAAGTACTGGTGGAGCAACATAAGATCTAGCTAGCTCCAGTTTGGAAGAAACTCTGGGTATGGGTTTTGGTGGGTGGGGTTCGACACATGAACAACATGTGAGTGTATATAAAGTTACAGAGCTTGTGTTGAGCCTCTGTAGTTTGAAGTTTCCTATTTCTGCAAATTTCTTGCATGTACTGATGACTTGCTCACAGTGAACATAAATAAGCTAAATGTTTGTGGGTACTCATTGCTCCATGTCTCCTGTGGGGTGCGCTTGTTGCTCTGAAATCTCGCTAGCAGTGTGTGGGAGTCTGGCCCCCAACCCTTGTTGCCACTGCATCTTACATTTAATTTTAATTTTAATTTTTTTTGAGACAGAGCCTTGCTTTCTCGCCCAAGCTGTAGTGTAATGGTGCGATCTCAGCTCATTGTAACCTCTGCCTCCCAGGTTCAAGCAATTCTCCTGCTTCAGCCTCCCGAGTAGCAGCGGAGATTACAGTTACCTGCCACCACGCCTGTCCCCCAAAGAACTTTTTATTGCTACAAATGTTTCAGACATCCAGACTGAAATCTTGAACCCTCTTCAGATGGGGTTTCACCATGTTGGCCCGGCTGGTCTCCAACTCCTGACCTCAGGTGATCCATTCGCCTCGGCCTCGCAAAGTGCTGGGATTACAGGTGTGAGCACCGTGCCCAGCCTTACCTCTAATTTTTATCTTTGCCAATTTAATGGTGGAAAAATTACTGTTTTTATTTTTATTTGTTTGGTTTCTAGGGAATTGAACATTTTTAAATGTTTATGAAGCATTTTAGTATTTTTGTTTTGTAAACTTTCTGTTCACGCCCATTGCCTGCTTTTCAGTTGAAGTGTTTCTCTCAATTTGTGAAACCCCTTTATGTATGTTTTCAGTTACCCTCCAGTTTCTCACTTTTATCTTCTGGTTTTTTTAAGGTGTTTCAGATATATAAATATTTTTAGGTCTTACAGTTGGATGTAGTTAACTACTAAATTTTATGTAGTTAAAATGTTTTCACTTAAATATTCAGGAGTTATTTATTGACCTACATTCAGTAATTTTATGATTTTACTTTTCCACTTTAATTATTTAACTGTGATACTTACACTCTGTCTTATAACAGACAGATTTATACTTCTCTTGCTTTCCTATGAAACCGTAATTTCTAGATGTCTGAAGAGTGCATATAGTCATTTTGTATTCTCTGCAGTGATAGCACCTTGAAGGGTATCTAATACATTTTTGTTAAATTTAAACAGAAAAACCCACGCCTTATACTAGCTCCACATTTGGGGTGATGTACACAATGATTCATTATGCTGGGTGCTATGGGTTATCTGCTTTGTGTCAGAATGAGATGGTGCCTGATGAAGGGAGAAACCATGGTGCTAAGATACCCAGGCCCTCTCTCCTGATTCAGAAAAGGTGGGGGTAGGAAAGGATTAGTGGAGGAAAGAGAGAGGCAGGCATGGAGGAGGAGTCGGAGGAGTTGGAGTCCAGCTGGGTTCTCTGGGTCACCCAACCCCCCAGCCCTATTCTGAAGGCCTGAACTCAGCTTAGCATGGCCCATGCCATTCAATATCTCAACGGGAAATGCATCGTTAGTGATGAAGTTTCCAGAGAAGTGTGGTTAAGTCTGCAACCGTCAGCACCGGACTCCAGCTGGCGATTCATTACCAACCTCTGATGAGGGCAAAGAACTCTGCATTTAAATTACAAAATTTAAAAAGAAGATCAATATTCTAAAGGGCTCCTGGGCCAGAAAACCAAGGCAGTCTAAGTTAAGTCCATTACTGAATTTCTGAGAGATTAAAAACAAAAGCTGAAGATGCACCACCGCACAGCTGGAGGAAGCTGATTTATTGGACTAGACATGCATGTGCATGTGTGCAAGCACACACACGCGCACACACACGCACACACACACCCCCTAGAGAATGGGTAAGATTCTCAGGGCACAAAAGAAGTACATCTGAGGGTTTGTCGTTGTTGTTGTTGTTAATGATTGCTAAGTGATTCTAAGAGAAGAAAATATATGTGGGAGTGAAAAAACAGACAGAAAAAGATGAATGGAGATTATGCCAAAAGTGGGGGAAAAGATCTGGTTTAAACCTTGAAGAAAAAGCAGAACAAGAATCTGTTGAAGCGGTGATGAAAGTCAGTAGAAAAGTGCTACTACTAAGGAAATAAGGCAATAGCACAAAGAAAACACACTTTAATATGTACTGACTGCAAAGCACTTCACATAGATAGCAACAACCCTAGGATGCAGACATTCTTAATAGCCTAATTCCCCAGCTAAGGATATTTAGGCTTGGGGGTTAAGCATCCTTCCCAAAGCATCCCAACCAATTTGTAGCAGAACAAGGATTTGAACTTTGGTTTGGTTTTATCTCAGGAACCTGTGTCCATAACCACTACACAGTGCTCCGTTACTGAGTTCAGCTCAAAGCTGCAGAAAGGGAGAGCAGCAAAGCTGGGGAAGGGTGTAGGGGGCTCTAACAAAAAAGATGATGAGAGCTTGAGTGGTAAAAACAAACAGCTGGATGGAGTTATTATAAAAATCCGTTCTCAACTTGGCTCCCTGGACCTGTGAGTTGCCGGGAAGGCACACACAGCTTCCTTCCTCCTCTGTTCTGTCCTACTCCCACTTTTTTTTTTTTTTTTTTTTGTCTGTGTTTTTTCTTGAGACCAAGTTTTACTCCTGTTGCTCAGGCTGGGGTGCAGTGGTACAATCTTGGCTCACTGCAACTTCCACCTCCCGGGTTCAAGTGATTCTCCTGCTTCAGCCTCCTGAGTAGCTGGGATTACAGGTGCCCGCCACCACGCCTGGCTAAGTGTTTTGGTATTTTTAGTAGAGATGGGATTTCACCATGTTGGCCAGGCTGTTCTCCAACTGCTGACCTCAGGTGATCCATCCACCTTGGCCTCCCAAAGAGCTGGGATTACAGGTGTGAGCCACTATGCCCAGCCTACTCCACTTTGGGTCTCAGAAGGTGGGAGCTTCCTGGAGTGCTGTGTGTGCAGTGGTGCGAGGCCGTGGAGTCTTCCCACACTCAGGTTATCTGTGTTTCTCCCTGTACTGCCTGGTATCCTTTTTCTGATCTAAGAAGGGGAATCCTTCTGCTTTGTTGGTTGGCAGAGGCAGCAACGAGAGGTCCATGAGCCCCAGGGAAGGGAGGGAAGGGCAGAGTGAGGATAAAGTAGCGGGTAGTTGATGTCTTTAAACAAACGTATGGGAAATTATACATCTAAATACACTTTATTCTTCAGAGTTGTCCCCCTCCAGGCAGTTCATTTTCCCAGTTATTTTGCCATTGCTAAATGAGGCTCAGGCTTCTCTTTGGATATTAACTTCAGAGTTTGTTTATAAGCCTATGGAAGAAAGCCAGTGTTTGTAGTCAGTACTTGTTATTTTTTTTTTCTAAAAACAATATTAGTTTGATCACCCATGTTGGAAGCCACATTGATGGAATCACTTACAATTCTTTCAAATTAAATTCGCCCTTAAAGGACAGAGACTTGCCTCAATTCCAAGACTATGACAGACATGACAGACACACTGATGGCTCTTAAGGAGAAAAGGAAATACTCACTGGAGCTTCACAAGGTTGAACTTTTTTGTGTGGTTGTTTTTGAGATGGAGTTTCGCTCTTGTCGCCCAGGCTGGAGTGCAGTGGCACAATCTTGGCTCACTGCAACCTCCGCCTCCTGGGTTCAAGTGATTCTCCTGCCTCAGCTTCCCGAGTAGCTGAGATTACAGGTGCACACCGCCACCACATCCAGTTAATTTGTATTTTCAGTAGAGATGGGGTTTCACCATGTTGGTCAGGCTGGCCTCAAACTCCTCACCTCAGGTGATCCGCCCGCCTCAGCCTCCCAAAGTGCTGGGATTACAGGCATGAGCCACTGTGCCCGGCAGGTTGAACTTTTAATCCCTCATTTCCTGAACCCTACCATGCACTAGGCATTGTCTAAGGTACTAAGGTTTCAGCAGTGAGCAAGACCCTCTGTGTGCTCAAGGAGTTCACATCAGATTAGGGGGATACAAGAAAATATTTGAAGAAGCTTCATAGGATGATAGTAGAGAGCACAGACTCTAGAGCCAGATCGCACTATTGCAAGTTTTACCTATTTATGAGGAGTGTGACTTTAGGCAACTTCTCTCCTCTCAGTCTCAGTTCCTCATTGATAATATAGAGACAGCAACAAAACTTTACTTCAGGGTTTTTGTGAAAACTAAATGTAATGATACATGCAAAGCACTATGCACCAGGCACATGGAGAGTTCTATGTCGTGTTACAAGTCGTATTAAATGCTACCCTCTCAAGGAGGCTTTCCTGATGACCCTATTTATAATTAGGATCACCCTCAGTCCTCTCCACTCCCCTTCCCTCTCTGTTTTCCTCTGCATGATTTATTCTCATATAACATGCTAAGCAGTTTTACTGAGCGCCTGCTAGGTTCCACACACTGTCCTAGGGGTTAGGATCCTGGCACTCATCCTAAGATTGTCTAATCAATAAATACATGTTGGATGAGCGGATCATGTAAAAAGAGAGGTTAATCATTGACCAGTGTCACAGGGGCGTCATGTAATATAGGCGAGGATTTAGCAGCGACAAATGACTTCAGCAAGACGTGGGTCACCTCACTACAGAGGTGACAATGACAAGCATTGCTTTGTTCAAGGGCTAAGAAGTGGGCACAGAAGGAAATCAGAAGTGAGAAAGTAAGACAAAGACGGGCAACGTTTTGGATGAGCATCACTGCGAACAGGAGCAGAGAAATGGGGGTAGTAGATGGAAAGGAATGTAAGAAGCAAGGAACATAGCATGTTTGTATGCTGATGCATATAATCCAGAAATTAATGATGGGGTAAGATAAAAGAGGGGAGAGAGAAAATAGGAGAGGGAGAAAGAGCGAGAGAGAGAGAGGAGATAATTACAGCGAGAGGTGAAGCCACCGAGAAGGTGAGAGGAGATGGGATCCTGGGCGCAGGTGGAGGGACTAGACTTAGGTAGGGACAGGGGTGTTCATGAACCGAAGTTGTAGGGAAGGCAGGACTTGTGGGAGGTATGCAGGGATACACATAGGCTGTTAGATTTGATGATGGGAAGATGTGAGATTTTCATTATCCCAGTGAAAAAAGAGAGGTGCTCATTAACTGGGAATAAGGCACTGGGAGTTTGAAAAGAGAAGGAAAATGTGTAACGCAGTTATCATGGAATGGTGAAAGGAGCAACATGCCTAGGGTAGAGGAGGGCAATTTCTAGCAATGTTGAGGCCTGTTTGATATTTATGGCTGCAGATCTGGAGCAAAAACAATCAACATGGTGGGAGATTTTTCTTCAACAGTTGTCTAGCTGCTTAGGGGCAGGGTGAAATGAGAAGATAGTGGGGGCTGGGCGCAGTGGCTCACATCTGTAATCCCAGAACTTTGGGAGGTTGAGGTGGGTGGATCACCTGAGGTCAGGAGTTCGAGACCAGCCTGACCAATATGGTGAAATCCTGTCTCTACTAAAAATACAAAAATTAGCCCGGTGTGGTGGTGGGCACCTGTAATCCCAGCTACTTCAGAGGCGGAGGCAGGAGAAGTGCTTGAACCCAGGAGGCGGAGGCTGCAGTGAGCTGAGATCGCACCACTGCACTTCAGCCTGGGTGACAAAGTGAGACTCCCTCTCAAAAAAAAAAAAAAAAAAGATAGTGAGGTTTAGCCCGAGTGAGATTTTGTGGATACAATGACAAGAAAGTTAGGGGAGCTGGCATTGGGATGATGGGGTCTATGGTGGTTAAAAAGGAAAGTAAGGAGAATCTCTTGAACCCAGGAGGCAGAGTTTGCAATGAGCTGAGATCATGCCACTGCACTCCAGCCTGGGCGACACAGAGAGACTCTATCTCAAAAAACAGTTAAATTAAATTAAATTAAGTTAAATTAAATTTTTAAAAAGGGAAAGTAAAGACATGGTAGGGGGAGAGACAACAGAGTCTGGGGAAGTAGTTGGTCCAATGAATGAAGTCGTGATGAAATTCAATGAAAGACTAGAGCAGATGAACGGGAGGGTGGCAGGCACAGGTCAGAAAGTGGGATGTTTGAAGTTGGGATTTTGGAGGTGGGTTTCTATGATAGGAACATGAGAGTGAGGGCTGAGGTGGGCTAGAAGAAAAGACCATGGGAGCTAAGCAGGCCAAGGAACAGAAAGAATTATTAGCTAGATGCCAGGAGTGAGATATGGATGAGGAGGAAGGGCGGGCAGGGACTAAGGCCATTAGTCGATGATGGGGAGTAATTGGCTGTCAGCAGATAACAGTGACAAGGAGAAAGAATGAGTATGAAATGCAGGTGACCTGTGCTCAAAAGAACTGGGTTTGTGAAGGATAAGAGAAGAAAGGACTTAAATGTGCCATTGGGGTGGGGGACTGGGGGTAAGGAGGTTACTTACTCCTCTCTAGGTCCTGGTGCACATAGAATGGGGAAGAAAAAACATCTTTCCTCCACTCAGGGGTCAGTGAGGTATCAGTTTAGACTTTGGCAGTAAAGGGAAAGTTCAGAGAAGTTGAAATGAAGCGGATGTTGCTGCTAAGACCGTGAGTACCCTGGGGGAAGGTGGAAGGATTTTGGAGGGCAGTGAGCGCTGGTTATGGGTCTCAGATTGGGAAATGTAAGAAGCAGGGTCAGGATGGTGTTGGTGTGAGGCTAGACAGTCTTGGAGGCTTGGTTATTACTTTCAGTGATTCACTAGATGGCAAAAACACTAAAAGGATATTTAATTTTTGAAATATGTATGCACTTGAACACAAACCCTATCTCTTTTTTTTTTTTTTTTTTTTGAGCTAGAGTCTAGCCTCTGTTGCCCAGGCTGGAGTGCAGTGACACGATCTTGGCTCACTGCAACCTGGGCCTCCCGGGTTCAAGCAATTCTCTTGCCTCAGCCTCCCGAGTAGCTGGGACTACAGGCGCCCGCCACCATGCCCGGCTAATTTTTTTGTATTTTTAGTAGAGACGGGGTTTCACCGTGTTAGCCAGGGTGGTCTCGATCTCCTGACCTCGTGATCCGCCCTCTTCCACCTCCCAAAGTGTTGGGATTACAGGCGTGAGCCATCCCGCCCAGCCTATCTCATTTGTTTAAATGGCCCTTGGACTAATAGCGAGGTGGCGATGGAGTTCCTGAGCTGTTCTGGGTCTCATTTTATGACCTCAAGTCTGTCCTCGTCACTGTGATCATGCCCAGGACAGCAAACGGCGGACCTGAAAATGAACCCATTCCTGCCTGAGCTCGGCACTGTGCTGCCCCCTAGGGCCGGCGGCAGGAACTGCAGCTGCTCTGCCAGCAGCCATCTTGACCTTTAAGGCAGAAGCAGGAGCTCCTTTCCTGGTTTTACAGAAGTGACCTCAAATAGCCGAATGAAACCCCCTGTCACTGGGAAGAGGAAGCAACTGAGGAAAAGGAAGATGAGAAGCACACTTACACATGACGCATGGCATCCTCAAAGAGAACTAGGTCCATCACTGTGTTGACTTCATTGTGGTTCTCCAGGGCCTCCACCAGAGTCTGGGTCAAAAGTTCCCAAGACTGTACAGGCATGTATTTGGGCTCCCCAATACCATTTGCAAAGTGACAATACAGGTTCGGGCTTTGGGTCTGCTCCACAGGGTCTTCAATATCCTGGTGATGAGACACAGGAATAAGGGCCCTCATTATTGACTCCTAGGGCTTGGTTCCACAGAGCAGAGACACCTGATTTGCTCTGCACATTCCCTGGAAATTAAGCATCAGTGCTACTTCCAACATGTCCTTCTCTTGAGAAGTCCTTTTAAGTGGATGTTTGACATCCATCTACCAGTTCCATGAAGCCTCAGGTCATGTTTGTTATTCCTTATGGCCTGAGGATGGGAAGTGGGAGGTGGGATGGAGCCTCCTCACAAGCACAGTAAGAGAGTGCCTCTGTGAGAAGAAGAGTAGATAGGGATGGATGGGTGGATTTCTCTAAGTGGGGGCTCTTTCGCCAGTATTGAATGAAGAGGATCGTGGCCCAGTCGCCTCACTTTCTGCATGTACATTCCAACAGATCTAGGTCCTCAATCCACAGCAAAGCCATCCAACATCTTTTCCTGTGAGATTACACAAGTATGTTGCCAGCCCTGACTTCACAGGTTTGGTCCAGAGGACTTGGTTTCTGAAGAATGCGCTACTAGCCACCCTCAGGTGACTGGTGCATTTATGGTAATCTTAACGCATTTATGGTAGAACTCCCTACTTACAACACTTTCGGGCTGTGTGTCAAATCTCACCCATAGGAGAAACGTTACCATGTTGAATAAATATGGGCTGGTTATAGTATAGTATAACTCAATTAATTTGAAGGATAAGGAGTATATGTCTCTTCACCAATGTATCCTCTAAATACTGAAGAGAAAACCAATTTTTTAACTTTCATGTTAGTGGAGACAAAAAGTAACTACTTGCCTGTCAAAACCCAAATACCTGAGACTTGAGATAGGAGAAAAAGTTATCGAGGAGAAAAGTCCGGGAAAGAATAGGTTTTCTAAGACACAAATAGGAAGTTATGCCAGCATGAGCAGTTGTCCCCACCTGTTGTTTTTTCCTCCTAAAGTTCACACTGGAAGACCTACCTGGGAAAGAGGTAACCAGTATGTTAGTTATCAGCAGGCACACGTCCCAGGGCATAAGTCACTGTAGGGTTAGCCATGTAAACCTATGGGACAAGATTCACCAAACCTAATATAGGACAAGTGAGGAAGACAGAGAAACCAGGGCTGCTGCCTGAGTGTAAGATGAAAGGACTGGAAACAGTTAAAAATAAACAAGTTATTAGATTTTGAAGGTGGTTTCAAAAACTGTAGAAAACTTTTAAACTATTCTGGCTTTGCCAGCCAGTAACAAAAATGCTCAGCCATTTGGATAAGATGTAAATGCAGTGCAGGAGGGCTATTCTTGCTATTAGGAAAACACATGAGGATGGAGGAAATAATGTGGGAAGGCATTTACCCTGTTTGAGAATGGGCTAACGTCCTGGGAATCCGTTCTTATAGCAGTCAATTGACACCAACCATCTAGCGGAGGAGGAACTAAAGTACAGTTTTGGAAAGCCTGGTTTACAAAGACTCTTTGATGAACAAAACAAGTCTTCGATTTTATGATCAGAGCCATGCTGTGTAGAAGGCAGAGAGAAAATCAACCAACTCAGCGAATCAAGGATTCCTTAATAGTGATGCCAAATCACACAGGGCCATGAATCAGAGAAGCTTAAGCTTTGAATAGTGGAAACAGAATTGTATCGCTTCGTTGGTGGAAATCTGGCAACTCTTCCTTGATACCAATACCAAGATTTGGTGTGATCAAGGGTGCTTCAGGCTGGCATTTCAAATGTTGTTGGGGAAGGATAATGGCAATATTCATATATCTGGGTCTGTGATCAAAAGGCAGTGCTCTTAGTACACAGACTCACACGTGGAAACTCTATTTGAAAGTTCAAGTGTTATGACTCTGAAGTGCTAGCTCAGATCAACTTATAAAGACAATGAAGACTAATCTGCAGGGCCAGCAATGAGTACCTGAATTGGGTAACTCTACGATGCTCAGAGAAAGGCATCTAACATGAGGGTCTCAAACATCAGGCTCCAATAACAATGCTGAGAGAAGTGGGAGAATTTAGGACGGCTGGCTTAGTCAAAAGCAGACTAAAATAAGTGACTTAAAATGCTGTCTAAACATTCAAAAGGCTGTCACATAGGTTGGGATGGACTGTAAATATTTTCAGAGGTAGAGTCAAGGTGTTATCAGGAAAAAAATACGGAGCTAAACCAAACAAGGTGAGTATAAGGACAACATAGCATACCTAAATACAAAATTTGAATATTTCTAATTTCCAGAGGGGACAGACAAGCAGGATGTGTGGAGAAGATGGGGCTTTGGTTAATAGAAGGCTCAGTGTTCACTGTGGAGTAATTTCGACACTAAGAAATACAATACGATCTCAGGCTGTGCTACTATATCAGTGCCTCCCAAGGCATAATCTATGGGCCATTTTTGTGTAAATTATTAGTAAGTTTAATGAGAGGAAAGAGTTTTAGGGTCCAATACGTTTGCAGAATGATATGTAAATTAGAGTTATTCAAGATTTCAGGACTTTAATGTCTTAAATCCACCATGAATTTCTAAGAGAGTCATATACAATACAGCATTTTCTCAACTTATTTCATGACAGACACTTTCTCAAGAAGTATCTTGTAGTAAAACTGCTTAGCAGGACATATTTTGGGAAACACAGTAACAAAACTATGGTCTTTAAGAAAAGGGGGAATGATGATCTTGCTTTTGGTCAGACCCCAGCTGGGCTGTGCGACGAAAAGTCAGGCACCACAATTTCAGAGGGGAGGACTGGTGAAAAAGCAATCAGGAGGATGTCAGAGTTCTTTAGGTTTGAAACCAATCCATGTCAGAAATGGTTAAAAGCATTCAGGCTATTTGGCCTGGAGAAGGGAAGACTCAGGGAGAGTGAGATAAATGGCATTAAAATATTTGAGGGTTTGTCATGTAGACCTGAGTAGTGGACAGAGAAATAACTTCTAGATTATTATTAGACCAAATGTTCAGTCTCTAAAATTATTTCAAATGTTCCAAGTTCCAAAATTGCTCAAAATTTCCAGTTATTAGCGGCCCCAAAATGGCAGCCTTGGGAACAATGGGATCATGCATTTTCAAGGATGCTAGAGCATCACTGGGGTAACAAATCTGAGAAATGCTACAAGGGGACTAAGTACCATGTAGGGACTTGGGTCAGATGATCTCTATGGACTTCTCAACACAGAGATTCTGGGATTAATTTGCATCTATTCTTGCCTCAGCATTTTTTACCTGGGCAAAATCATGACAGAATTTCCTTCCTCACCTAGACTCTGGCCTTTCTCCATTAAACAGCTAGATTTTATCATTTGGGTGATCATCTGTATAATTATCTTTTTTTTTTTTCAAATACAAAAAAATCCATAGGGCAATACTCACATCAAAAGTTTTCTTGAGCACTTCTCTCTGGATTTTATCAAAAAGATCAAAGTCCTTTTCTTCTACCATCTTATCCCGATAAACTCGATTTGATTCATGCAGATAGAGCCTTATGAGATCCCGTGTGGATTTCACACATTCCACTGAGGAGAAGAGAATGCCCTTCAAGGGAACAGACACACAAAAAATAACATTAGTAACCATCCAGAGGTACAATAGCTAGGAAAACTTTCTGGAGCATTTTATCTAACCTGGGATGATGCCTAGGGCTTGTCTTGCTAAATAGTAGATCATTCTAGTGGCGGGAATACTTGGAAAGCTGAAAGGGAGCTTGTAAAGAAAGACCCAAGGGTTGCAGTTAGACAGACCTGACCTCAAATACTTGCACAACCACTATGTGACTTGTGACTTTGGGCAACCACTAGGCAACTGTGTGACTTCGAGCAAGGCATGTGACATCTCTGAGTCTTAGTTTTCTCACTTTTCAAAGTAGAATAAAAATACTGACTTTCTAAAGTGGTCTAAATAATTCAAATTAATATGCCTAAGGAAACAAGTATTGCTCATTTTACATACTCAATACATTGGAATTATTCTTTTGTGCTCATCATAAAAATAACAACTGCAACAGCTATAATTTATTGAAGCAAGTTATGTGGATTAGATGCTATTGAAGCCAGCATTGGACTAGATGCTTTGCCAGATGAAGCTCTTTTAATACTCATGATGATCCCCTGAAATAATTATTACTAAATCCATTTTGTATAATGTGAAGATTTGAATTCAGAAAGAAAACATGCCCCATTTCATAGAGTAAGTTGCCTTCCTTCAAACCACAAATTTTTGAAACCAGGTCTTCCTGACTATAATGCCTGGAATTCTAGCCACTACATTTTGAATCAACCACAATGAGGGAAAAAGTGGTTTCTCTGCTATATTTCAATTCCACAAGTGCCATTTTGAAAACTGATTCAGATAACAATTGACTATGTAAAATCAGAACTATAACAAAGGGCTAGAATGGATATAGCTAACCTTGGCAGGTCAGCAATCTATTTATTTATCTCTATTCAGTTCCCCTTCCTATGTGCTACAGGGCTGGTTTCAAATATTTATTATTCTTTTCAAATTTCTCTGTCATCTTTTTCTGTTACTATTAGCCAAAGTCCTAACCTTCTTTTCTTTTACTGAAAAGTGGAGACCCAATGTTAGAGCCCCTCAATAACCTCAACAAATTCTCTAAGTTCAAGCTCATCTGTGTCTGTGCCTGTTCTCATTGCTTACTTTCTTGTCTTAGAGGGAAACGGATCATTTAATGGGTCTTTACTTAAATTCATAGAATAATGTGCAGATCCATTAGCATAGAATATAGGTCTGGTGACAATGTTATTACAATCTGCTTCCTCATGATCGCTCTTTTTTTTTTTTTTTTGAGACGGAGTTTCACTCTTGTTGCCCAGGCTGGAGTGCAATGGCTCAATCTCGGCTCACTGCAACCTCCGCTTCCCGGGTTCAAGCAATTCTCCTGCCTCAGCCTCCTGAGTAGCTGGGATTGCAGGCATGTGCCAACATGCCCAACTAATTTTGTATTTTTAGAAGAGACGGGGTTTCTCCGTGTTGGTCAGTCTGGTGTCGAACTTCCGACCTCAGGTGATCCACCTGCCTCGGCCCCCCAAAGTGCTGGGATTACAGGCATGACCCACTGTGTTCGGCCCCTCATGACCACTCTTATCACTACTTCCCAAAAAACCTAGATTCCAGTTTCAGAAAATTCCCATTATGTTCTGATCCTGTACCCTTTTCTGTGCCTTCATGCCTTTTGTTTTGCTTGCCATGCTCATATTTCAAGATCTAGCTCAATGGAAGCCTCTTGTTGAAGTCGCCCAAGACACCTCTCCTGCCCGGTGGCGTTCCCTCCCATGTGTCTCACAGAGCCTTTATGTATATATCTCAATTACAGAAGAATTATTAGTTTCTCAAATTATTTTTAATATTATTTTTTGTGACAGAGTCTCAGTTTTTGTCACCCAGACTGGAGTGCAGTGGCGCGATCTCGGCTCGCAGCAGCCTCCACCTCCTGGGTTCAAGCAGTTCTCGTGCCTCAGCCTCCTGAACAGCTGGGATTACAGGCATGCACCACCACACCCAACTAATTTTTGTATTTTTAATAGAGACAAGGTTTCACCATATTGGCTAGGCTGGTCTTGAACTCCTGGCCTCAAGTAGTCCGCCCGCCTTGGCCTCCCAAAATGCTGGATTACAGGCATGAGCCACCTCACCCGTTGTCAAATTATTACTTTGTCTTTGTACAGGTTTGCTTCTTCCAGGTGATGGCAAATGTCTCAAAGGTAGGGAATTTGACAGACTTTATTTAGGTTGTGGTTTATTTTTATAATTGTATTATTAGTATTTAGTAAGTGATAAGTCTGAAGCTAATTTCTCAACGGAAACAATAAAAGAAGCCTTCAAATTGCTGAAAGAAAATAGCTACCAACCTAGAAATCCAAGTCACCCCTAAAATTTTTTAAAAATAAGAAATATATTTTTGATCAAATTAAAATTGCGAGAGACTTCTCCAACAGATATGAACTAAAGTAAATACTAAAAGAAGTTCTTCAAGTGAAATAAAAATGATCCTAGGTGAAAGAACAGAAATTTACAGGAATAAAGAGCAATGGAAAAGGTAACGTATGAGTAACTCTAAAGGAATGTTGACTTACTAAAACACAGATATCAGTGGGTTTTCAAAATACAGAGGATTAAAATAAATGACAGCACAAAAGTCAATGGGAGGTAAACTGTCCCAAGATCCTTGCATTGTATGGAAATTAATAAATATGCTAATTTATAAAAGACAAAAAGATAAAATGATGCCTTTGATAACTATTAGATGAATAGCAAAAGGATATATACTATGCTAAAAGAGGGAGAACAATTATAAAAACATAATTAGTTTGATAGAATACAAGAAGCGAGAAGAAAGGAAATAGAATAGGTAGAATATATTAAGAACAAAGAGTGTAAGTAGATTTAATCATAAATATATTACTATATAAAACAACATAGATGAACTAAACATTGTAATTAAAAGGCTATGTTGTCAGGCTGGAGTTTAAAGAGCCCAACTGTATGCTGCTTATGGGAGACACACCTTAAATATAAGAATATGGAAAAGCTGAGTGCAAGAAAGTGAAAACATCATAAAAATATTGACTAAAGAATATGAAATAGTCATACTAATGTCATACGAAATTGACTTTAAAGCAAACATTGTTTTTAGAGATAAAGAAGTGCACTTAATAAATAAGAAAAAGATCAGTCTGCTAGGAAGATATGCTAATTCTAAATTTGTATGTACCTAATAAATAGCATAGTTTCAAAATGTATAAAGTGAATATGACAAATAAAAGGAAAAATAAACATACCCACAATCACAGTGAAATATCTTAACTTCTCTCTCAGGGACTGAAAGAACAAGCAGACAAAAAAAATCTAGAAATTATAGGAATTTTTTAAACAACATGATTTACAAGGTTGCCTTAACTGGAATATTGATAAAACCATACCCAATATCTGCAGAATGCATTTTAAAAAACCTGCACATCGATTATATCTTGGGACGTAGAGCAGTCTCAACAAATTTCAAAGGAATAAAACCATATAGAGTGTTTTCTGACAACAGTAGGCATAAGAGAAAGATAACTAGAAAATCTCTACATGTTTGAAAATAAAGCAATACACTTCTAAATATTCCATGAGTCAAAGAAGAAATCATAGTGGAGATTAAATATTATCAACTGAATGATAATAAAAATATAACATATAAAAGCTTGCATGATGTAGCTAATGGTATGATTAGAGATTAATTTATATAGCCTTAAAATGAGTATTTTAGATGAGACAAAAGATGACAATTAATGATATAAGCAGTCATGCCAAGAAGTTAGAATAAACTAACCCCAAACCCAAGGTAAGTAGGAATAAAAATTATAAAGCAGAGAGTGAGTATTAATAATATACAAAATGGATATCAAATTAAGACAGTAAGAAAGTCAAATGCATAATGCAGGTATACCCTTTAGGTTTTTTTGACTAGCACAATTGCTAACTCCCTAGCAAGGATGATAGAAGAGAAAAAAAGAGAAAAGACACACATAATACCCAACATAAGGAAAAGAACATAATGTCAGATACAGCAGATATTTAAAAGATAATCTGAGAATATTGCAAACAATTTTATGCCAGTAAATTAGCAACTATTGATAACATGGATGTCTTAACATGACTGACACATGAAGAAACAGAAAATCTGAATAGTCTTATATGTATTAAAGAATTTGAATTTATAATTTAAAACCTCTACCAAACAAACCTCCAGGTGGTTTCACCAGTAAATTCTTCCAACATTTAAGGAAGGTGCAATACAATGTTTTACTAAATATTTTAGAGAACAGAAAAAGAGGGAACACTTCTCAAAGTATTTTATGAGGACTTTATAACCTTAGAATATTAGAGAAAGATTACAAGACAATCTTATGAATATAGATGCAAAAATTATATTAAAAATTATCAAATGACATCTAGGAAAATACTAAAACAAAGACATGAAACAACCAAGATGAGTTGATTCCGGGAATGGTTGATTTAATGTTTGAAAATAATCAATGTAATTTACCATATTACCAGACTAAAAGAGAAAAAATTTATATAATTAAACAGATGCAGAAAAATCATTTAAGTTTCAACACATATTCATAATTAAAATTCTTAGTAAACTATAGACAGAAAAATATTTCCTTAAAAGGTACCCAGGTAAAAGGTACCCAGAAAAACCAGTAGAGAACATCATATTTAATGGCAAACTATTAAAAGTGTTTCCCTGTAAAATTAGGAATGTGACAAAATGCTACTCTCGCTGCTTCTCAACATTGTACTTGAGTTGTAGCCAGCACAATAAGACAAGAAAAAGAAATTAAACAATTTAAGGATTGAAAAGAAAGAAACAAAACTGTTCTCTTTAAGTCAAAAAGTAACAATTATTAAAAATAGAGGTACACATATAATACTGAACAAAGATACAAAGTGATATTGACTATTCTATTTATATAAAGTTCAAAAATAGGCCAAAATAATTTATGATGTTAGAAGTTTAGACAATATTTAGGGCTGGCAAGAGGAGGAAAGCAGGAAAGCATGAATGAAAGGTGCAAAGGAGAACATCAGGGATGTACTGAGAATGTTTTCTTTCTTGATCTGAGGTGTGATTACATAGGTGGGATCCCTTTGTGATAATTAACCAAGGTGTACGCTTGTGGCTTTTGTGCTTTTCTACTTGTATGTTACACTTTGATAAAGTTTATTAAAAGTGAAAAGAAATTCCATTAGGTGTCCTTGGCTCCACCCAGATGTTTATCTCAGCTTCTATCTCCTCAGCTCTCCTAGGTACCTGCAATATATGAGACGCAGAGGACAAGAAAAAGCACCAACCAGGAGTCCTGACCTCTAGAATTTTGTGTTTTACAGTGAGGCAAGCCATCAGTTGAAGTTTATAAATCTTGTTATAGCCAAATAGTCAGGGTGGTTGACAATTAAGGCTGAGTAAATGTGAGCATGTCATATGCCAACTCTGCACCATCTTAGATAGTTATGTGTTGCACTGAGATGGGAACGGTTAGTTATTTCTGCTACTCAGAGCATGTGTTGGTTCATTTTCATGCTGCTGATAAAGACATACCTGAGACTGGGAGGAAAAGGGGTTTAATTGGACTTACAGTTCTACATGACTGGGGAGGCCTCAGAATCATGGCGGGAGGCAAAAGGCACTTCTTAAATGGCGGTGGCAAGAGAAAATGAGAAAGATGCAAAAGCGGAAACCCTTGATAAAACCATCAGATCTTGTGAGACTTATTCACTACCACAAGAACAGTATGGGAAAAACTGCCCCCATGATTCCAATTATCTCCCACCAGTCCCTCCTGCAACATGTGGGAATTATGGGAGTACAATTCAAGATGAGATTTGGGTGGGGACACAGAGCCAAACCATATGAGAGCACTATCAAATTCTGTTCTGATCTGAACAGAACAAGGGGAGTACAGAGAAGGTCTGAATTACTGAGCCTGGGATCAAGTCGGATAAAGGAAAACAAAACCGTACTCTGGGCAGTGCCTGTCTCCTAGTAGACATTAAACCATCCTCTATACTCTTCCATCAGGCCTTTGGTCAGACTCAGGGAGGAAGGGAGTGTTAAATCAAGTTTAGCTTAAAGCTGCCTCCTGATGTATTTTAAGTTTGGCCTAAAAGTTGCTCTGTATATCGTGACCTGTAATCGAAATGGAGATGTAAATTGACTGTAACCTACTCTTGTGCCGATCACCAAGTTTCACCCAATCCCAGGTGGCCAGCTGTTAAAACTGGTGTTCAAATAAGGCAAACACCAAGCTGTAGACATTAAACCACCCCATCTCAGTGCAACACATAACTATCTAAGATGTTGCAGAGTTGGTGTGTGATGTGCTCAATCAGGCCTTTGGTTAGACACTCAGGGAGGAAGGGAGTGTTAAATCAAGTTTAGCCGAAAGCTGCCTCCTGATGTACTTTAAGTTTGGCCTAAAAGTTGCTCTGTACGTTGTCAACTATAAATTAAAAGGAGGTGTAAATTGACTGTAACCTACTCTTGTGCCAATCACTGAGTTTCGCCCAGTCGCAGGTGGTCAGCTGTTAAAACTCTGTTTAAATAAGGCAAACACCAAGCTGTAACCAATCCAGCCATTTCTGTGCCTCACTTCAGTTTTCTTTACATCACTTTTGCTTTTCTGTCCAGAAATCTTCTTCCACTATGTGGCTATGCTGGAGTCTCTCTGAGCCTACTCTGGCCCAGTAGGCTGCCCGATTCGGATTTGTGAATTGTTCTTTGATCAGTTAGATTCTGCCAAATCTAATTTGGCTAAGGCTTTTCTTTTCACAGCCGGTAGGAGGAGACTGTGGTCAAGCTATGAGCCTGAAACTCTCGTTAGAGTAGGAGAGTGAGGGGACCATGTAGCCGAAGGCAGGCAGCACTTCAGGGGTATCGCATTCTCCACACTTGGAGCAGCTGACAGCTGGCAGGCTGCAAAGAGGCCTGGCTGGGATGCAGACCTCAGGGGGTTTCCACTCAGGCTAACTGAATCAGGCAGAGAAACAGGCCAGGGGAACAATCTCCACTCCCATCTCTCTGCTCTCTGGTTCCTCCTTGATATTGCATCAGTGACCACTACCACAAGGTGCACTCTTTTCTCCGGAAGCCTTTTGTCACCCTGAATTACCTCCACAGCAGGGCTGAACATTCTAGCTGTTCTATCAATGCTGCTGCTTACCATTATGCAATCATGCAGTCACGCTCAAGAGACTGATTTGTCTGTGGCTCGGTTTTGTCATCTCTGAATTGAAAATAATCAGTATTTTATCTTCTAGGGTTGTTGTGAGGATTAAGTGCATTCATAGATGTAAAAGGCTTAGCACTGCTTAGTAAATGTTAGCTATTATTACAGACTAAAGTCTAACTCTTAAGTCTTAAGTAGGGCCCACTCTAGTCTCAAGTCACCTTTCCAACCTCATCTCTCCTTTCCATAAAACTCAACGTTCCCACTGGGCTAGACTCTACGATATTCCACGAGACCTTTTTTTTTTTTTTTTTTTTTAACCTCCCTGACCATTCGTGCTGTCATTGACTAGCCAGTAACTTCTCTGAGCCTCTGTTAAATTGGGATAACAATCTCTGTCCCAAAGGGTTGTCGTGAGTATTAAATTTCAGGTGGTACAGGTGACAAGACCGCTGTTCCAGGCAGAAGCTAAGGTTCTGGGTTGCTTCTGGTAAATGGAGCATAATTGATGCTTCTCCCTTCAGTTCTGTCACTTATGAGCAGTGTAGATTTGATCAAACGACATTACCTTTTTTTTTTTTTGGAAAATCCACCTAGTAACACCCCTACTTCATAGAGCTGCAGTAATATTTAAGAGAGAGATCGTGTGGTGAAAAAGTCTTTCTCAATGAATGCTCAAAAAATGGGAGCCAGCTGTGGGTAAGCACAAACTTTGCTGCTATCCAGTCCTGAGGGCTGCAGAGATGCAGGCTTTATAGGCTCAGAGCTGAGTCTCTCTTGCTGCCTTAACCATCACATGCTTATTTTCCTCATTGGAAATTCAGATGAGGACAGAAAGGTGTGGTGGAAAGCTGTCCAGGCCAGGAACCTAAAGGCCTAGATTCCAGTTCCTTTACTGGCTTCCTTGTGCTCCTGGGCAAATATATATGATCTATGTGGGTCTCTGTTTGTTTTTAATTTTTAAAATGAGTTAATGTTTGGGAGCTACATCTGATTCAGGAGTGGTATCCTGAACTAGCCTAGATGTGTTCTCAGAGACTTGTTCTGAGGGGCTCATTGATTCCACCTTCAGGTGAAGCCTTCCTGGTCCATAGCTCTTGAGTCTCTGAACCAGGGTTTAGTAGGTTTCCGCTCCTTACATTCAGGAGCTCTGGCTGGAACAACCTGGCCCTGTGTCGTCAGGATCCGGAGTTTTGCTGGTTTGGCTCAAAGTCCTACCTGCACAATTGCTCTGGGAAATTAATTCCAATTACATGTGCTTTCATTGGAAGGTGGTGTCACTCCCTGATTAATTCACTTTGACACTCCTTTATGGGTGTGGCCTCTGCTTGGTGTAAAAGGCATCCTTCCCTCAATAATAACCCAGTGTTATCTTGGGGGAAGGTCTCTCTGTAAATGAGTTTCTGCAGATTCTTATCCAGGATGGGAGAGTTGTGGACTTGGCTCCATGAGGATGCTGTATCTGACCAGACGGAAGAAAGGGTCTGGGTTTGCTAGATGGCGCCCTGGAGACTTGGACGGTGATGAGTTAAGCAATTGGAAGCAATGGGCAGAGATATGCCATCACTATTCAGATAAGCAGCTGGAAAGATCTGAAACAGCTTTGGCCTAGAAATGAACCTGGGAATTTTAGGACTGAGGCCCTCACAGGGGCTGGCAGATGGCATCTTAGGAGTATGACAATGTGGCTTTTTGAGGAGGCAGAGCTATCTTGCACGGTTTGGGGAACATTCTTTTTCATCCCGAGATCAATAGATGTACCAATGGGAGACCCAAAATAGTTCTCTTTCTTTCAGGCCATTTTTCTTCCCAGGCATACTGGACTCATTATATAACACTATCTCCAAGATGTTGAGCCTTCTGCAGCCCCCAAGGAACCAAGTCAGAGATGCATGCTGCTTACTGAGAAATAATGTAATTGGCAAAGGAAACTCTTTTATTGAGGGCCTTCCTTGTGGAGCCCATGGCACTGTCTGTGTCTCCTTATGTTCATGATTACATATGAACAGTGGCTTTGCCTGTGCCTAAGAGCTGGGCATTAGCTTCTTATTATTATTAAGAATAGGAGCATCTAAGCCCCTAGGGTGTCTCAGAGTCGATGAACTCACCTGGAAAATGTTGGCAAAATCTCTGAGGTTGAAGATGTAGTGGAATTTGACTGCTGTGGGTAAGAATGTGGTAGCAACTTTCTGGTGGAAGGTGAGGGCCAGATTGATCAGTGGGGGGATGGATTTCTGCAGGGACGCCGGGAAGTTTCCAAGCTTCAGATGTTGAGTGAGGATGATGCTGTAGATGGAGGACAGGGCATCTGCCCCCGGGAAGGAGAGGACAAACAGGCTGAAGTGACGCTGCACAGAAAACAAAGGCATGAACTCAACCTCCTTTACCACAGAGTAGAAATCACCTCTTCTGAATTTGGAGATAATAACGGAACATTCTTCTATAGCCTTTAAATCTGTATTTTGGTCCCATCTCTTACACTATGCCCACATTTAGGTTGAACTTAAAATGACTAGGGGAATAACAGGCAAAGCACCTTCAGTCAAAGATGGCAGCCTGGGACAGTAGAAAGAGAACTAAACTTGGACTCAGAGAAGCTGAGTCCAAATCTGAATTTGATACTGAGAATCCATATGACCCTGGGAAAGTCATTCGTCTCTCTGAAGTTCCCTCATCTGAAGAAAGAGGGATCAAATCAGATGAAATCTGTGATCCCTTCCAATCTTGAGACTCTTAAGTCTAGGAGTTTCTCTTTTCCCCTAGAGATGCAATTTGGCATTCTATCTGATTTACCGTTCGGAGAGGTTGTGTGGGGAAAAAAGCCAATTATTACTTATAATCAAGGGGCATCCGCTCTAGTAAGGTAGGATTAGGACCCGGGTCCCGTGGCTCCTCCTGTACCTGAAGCCGGGGGTTGATGGTGAAGCTGCCTGCCGTGGGGTTCATACAGGAAACATACTGTACATTTGTGATCTCCTTTAGGGACAGCTTGCTCCGATCATACCTGGAACAGTCAGAAGCTCTAGGTAAAAGGTGTCTGAGGACCGAGGCAGGTGAGTGCTTTGTCAAGGTGAGGTAGGATGTGCCCTACTGTTCATGTGCTTGGGTGATAAAAAAGTCTAGATCCACTGTCAGGGATTGAGAAGAGATACGAGCCTAGGACAGATTCCCAAGGGACCTCAGTATCTAAAGAAATAGCATAGAAAGATGAGCCCACAGGATGGACAAAAAGGTAGGAGAAAAATCAGGGGGTATATGCCATACCAAAAGGCAAAGGAAGCCACTATTCCCAAAAGAAGAGAGTGGTCAACCACATCAAGGGCTGCAGAGAGAACAAGAAAGGTAGTGACTCAGACAGGGGTGTCTAAGGGAGAGAATGTGTCATGGGTTCTTAGTTTCTGTTTCTGGTTGGGCCAGTAATGCCCCTTCCTCATCCCTCTCTTCCACTTATCACTAGAGACAGAAACTAAAAACCATGGCTTCAGGCTGCTGAAAGCCAAAAACAAAACCAAACAGAACAACAACAACAACAAAATAAGGTGGCTGGACAAGCGTGCAAAGGATTTCTTGGATTTTACAATAATGATGCAGATAGTAGGTTAGCAAGAACAGTGGAGGGAACAGAAATCAAACAACAGTGGATTGAGGAGTGAGTGGGAGATAAGGGAGTGGAGACAGAACAGTAATTAGAAAGTAATTTTTTAACTCAGTTGAAGAAATGTATGCAAGTTTGTTTGTTTGTTTGTTTGTTTGTTTATTTGAGACAGAGTCTCACTCTGTCGCCCAGGCTGGAGTGCAATGGCACGATCTTGGCTCACTGCAACCTCTATCTCCAGGTTCAAGCGATTCTCCTGCCTTGGCCTCAGAAGTAGCTGGGATTACAGGTATGTGCCACCACACCTGGCTAATTTTTGTATTTTTAGTAGAGATGGGGTTTTACCATGTTGACCGGGCTGATCTCGGACTCCTGGGCTCAAGTGATCCACCCACCTCAGCCTCCCAAAGTGGTGGGATTACAGGCATGAGCTACTGCACCCAGCCCGTTTATGCAAATTTAAATGATGTGAAGCATCTAATGAGGAGATGGGGACCGACTGATGAAGTGAGCACTTCAGGAATGGGAGACAGTAGAATGAAGAGGCTGGTGGATGGTTCGGCCTTAGGTAAGATGTAACAGGAGGGTGGAGGAGGGATGCATGGGGACACGGGTGAGTTGTATGGATGTGGAAGCAAGAAATGGAGGTGGCATCTGTGTTCTCTGAGAAGGCAAGGCCATCAGCTGAGGGTGGTGGGAAGATCAAAGACAGGGAAGATGGAATGAAATAGACATTTCTGAGAGTAGACATACTAAAACCATATGGTAGAATTTCTAGGAAGCTTCTACTTTCCATTTAAGGTTTGTGACCATGAATCTAAAGTAAAACTAGTTAGCTTGACTCTTAATTATTGCCCATGAAATTAAGCTGCTCAAATGTCAGTGTGGAGGTTGTGAACGGTTGCATATGTCAGGCATCCAGTGAAGATTTTGGGAAGGAAGGGAAGGCAACTCAAGTTGCCATCTTAACTATCATTCTTCTCTCTGAATTCTCTCTTCTCACGCTTTCTCAGCAGTAGATTCAGTGTGTGGTAGAAAGGTGAGTCCAAGTTGTCTCAAATCAGTGACTTTTTTTTTTTTTTCTAGTAAGTTCAGACCTTTTGCCATTAAAAATTCTGCTGTTGCAAGAGATACTATCCAGCCCTCTGAGCTGCTCTGAAGGCACTGAGGCTGGAAGGTCTGCAGACACTGTGCACGGTACTGGGTGTTAGGTGCTGTAGTTTTTTTTTTTGAGATGGAGTCTCACACTGTCGCCTAGGCTGGAGTGCAGTGGTCCAAACTTGGTTCATTGCAACCTCTGCCTCCCGGGTTCACGCCATTCTTCTGCCTCAGCCTCCCAAGTAGCTGGGACTACAGGCGCGCACCAACATGCCTGGCTAATTTTTGTATTTTTTTTTTTTAGTAGAGATGGGGTTTCACCATATTGGCCAAGCTGGTCTCGAACTCCTGACCTTGTGATCCACCTGCCTTGGCCTCCCAAAGTGATGGGATTATAGGCATGAGCCATTGTGCCCAGCCTTTTTTTTTTTTGAGACAGAGTCTCGCTTTGTCACCCAGGCTGGAGTGCAGTGGCACGATCTTGGCTCATTGCAACCTCCGCCTCCCAGGTTCATGCAAGTCTCCTGCCTCAGCCTCCTGAGCAGCTGGGACCACAGGCTCCCGCCACCACGCCCGGCTAATTTTTGTATTTTTAGTAGAGACAGGGCTTCACTATATTGGCCAGGCTGATCTCGAACTCCTGACCTTGTGATCTGCCTGCCTCGGCCTCCCAAAGTGCTGGGATTACAGGCATGAGCCACCGCACCTGGCCTGTGTTAGGAGTTATCACTGAAGCACATGCCCAGTGCTGTGGGGCCATGGTGCAGGGGAAGTGGTTAATTCTGCTTCCGGCACTTGAAGAAGGCAACTTCAGACATGAGTCTTGAAGCAAAAAGTAGGCTTTTTTTCCTTAGATGAGAGCTCAGTGTCTTCTCTGGTTAAACTTTTCATGTGAATATTAGTGCCCCTGTTTGAAGGAACCACTCTGGGAAATAGAGAACTGCATGAGAAATGTGGTTTACCACAAAGATTCCCATCTGGCACCAGAGCTATGCTGAGGTTTGCCATTCAGGCAGAATAGAGACTGGCCTTCAGCCCTGCCTTAGGCTCTGCCCCCTTGGGCCAGTCCCTTTACATGGGCACTCTTACCAGTGGCCATAGTCCAGATGCTGCCGGATGATGGTGTGGGGCTGCACCGTCCCGTAGGCATCCACCTCAGGCATGTTCATGTCATCAATGAAATAGATGAGCTTCTTGTTGCCTGGAGGGCCGTAGTTTCTACCAGCCTTCTTTTCCAGAGGCTTCTCCAGGACAGCTGGGGAGACAGTGAGTCAGTGAGGGAAGGTGGCTCAAATCTCAGATGCCACCTGTAATGAGACAGCAAAGATGTCAAGGACAAGCAATTGTGCTGCCTGCATGTGTGCAAAAAACAGCAACGCAAAAGACAACGATAATAACAACCGCTGCTGCTCCCAGCAGGCATTCTACAGGACAGGAAAGTGAAAACTGAAATTACTAGGCAGTAATGGGGACTGAATACCTCACCACGTGGGCTGTGCTAAGTTTTTACCCATCTTAATTATCTCATTTAATCTTTATACCATAACTGTGAGATTAGTATTATCCTGTTTTACAGATGAGGAAACTGAGGCTCAAAAGAACTCAGTGACTTTACTAAGGCTGGATACAAATCACAGTGGTTAAACCTCAAAGACTATGCTTCTTCTGTCATACTTGTGGTCCCCAGTTTTCTTGGTTTATGTACTAAAAATGGAAAATATTTTTACAGTCCCAAGGCCAGGTACTCTACTCCAAAGAAGCTTATGAATAGTTGAATTCCTAGGTACAGTTGCCCTCTCTACTGAAGGCAGCAAAAATGCATAAAGGCTGCAGTTCCCCTTTCAGGGCTGGGTAGATGCCCTTTCCTCTCCGAGGCTATAAAAAGGCGTCAATGTATGTTTTGCCAACTGTGTTCCCAGAGAGTTCATCTCATGGGATTTTCCTTGGCGGGATGTAGTAAAAACAGCCTCAGAGAATTTTCCAGATGCTTCCAGTGTCAACAGTGTGGTGCCCTCCCCTGCTCTCAGGTTTCCTGGCTCTCTGTCTGAGCACCTTGGTGCCTTGACTCTCTTCTGGAGTGATTTCTTCAATTATCAAGCCAAAGAAAGGAATCTAACAGCAGTTTTCCAGCATGACAGGACTTGTTTAGAACAAACTTAAGTAATAGGGTGGAGATATATGTACTTTTTCCAGTAAAGCAATGAAATATTTATGAATTGCAAGAACCAACACTTCCCGTTACAGCTGGAAGCGCTAAGAATCATCTGATTTCTTCTCTTGAAAAACAAGTTTGTAAACAAGGAGAAAGTGTCAATAGACATATGAAGGTGACAGAGAGAAAGACAAGTTCCTTCAAGAAGCTCGAATATTCTAATTTTCTGGTCCTGAGTTAAATTAAATGTTTCAAATATGAATTAAATTTAAATTTAATTAGCATCCAATTAACATACACTATCAACCAATTAATCACACAACACCTTCTTCCCCCCTAAAGACATAACAACTATATGTGAGATCTGTCGACATGAAATATAATTAATGGGTTGACAAGGACATGCTTTTGAGAACAGTTCTTCTAATAGGAAATTCTCTCCTTAGAAAGAAAGACTTGCTTCTCCTCCTCCCAAGGCAATGATATTCAAATCAGCCCCTGGAATTAAGCAGACCCTGTAATTTGGGTTGATTAAGCTCTTTATGCTTTTAAAGGATCGTTGAGGAGAAAACCATGTCAGTTAGCAAGAACCATGTCAGTTAGCAAGAAGTGGCCGTGGAGCGCACGGGATTATCTCGTGGAGGATGGTACTAAGTTCTCCAGAGAAAGAAAGGGTCCGCCAGGAAAGACAGGCACATTGCAGACCCCTTCTTGGCCATGCTCTGCTCCATGTCACACCTAGGATGGAATTATAGCGATCTACTCTGTTTCCAGGCAGAACTGGAGGAGCAGAAGAGGGTCTGAGTTTCAGGAAAAGTGCTGATGTTGAAGGAGCTGAATGAACAAGACATGTAAAGAAATGTGACCCTCTTGCCACACTTCTGGGTTCTGACTGTTCTCAACAAGCCTGGAAACTCAAGCCCACACCTGGAGCCCGGGCCCAGGGTCATTTGTGCATTCTGACTGAATTTCTCCTCGAGACCTGCATGGAACAGCTTGGGGTTCAGTCTTTGGCCACACAGACCCGTGTCAGCTGCTGCACCAGAGTGAATGGTTTTATTCGTGCTGTTCTCTGGATACTATTGCACTGCCATCTTATACTTGAAGGGCAATTTAATTTTCTTCTTCTTCTTCTTCTTCTTCTTTGAGCTGGAGTTTCGCTTTTGTTGCCCAGGCTGGAGTGCAGTGGTGTGACCTTGGCTTACCGCAGCCTCTGCCTCCCGGGTTCAAGCGATTCTCCTGCCTCAGCCTCCCGAGTAGCTGGGATTACAGGCATGGAACACCACCTGGCTAATTTTGTGTTTTTAGTAGACGGGGTTTCTCCATGTTAGTCAGGCTGGTCTCGAACTCCTGACCTCAGGTGATCCGCCCACCTCAGCCTCCCAAAGTGCTGGGATTACACGCGTGAGTCACTGCGCCTGGCCTGTAATTTAATTTTCAAAGGGGCTTCCCATTTGTTATCACTTTTCGCCATCTCCACTGCTGCCCTCCTTGTCCATCTGCTCTCACCTGGTAACTACGAATCTTCCCAAATGGTCTCCCAGCTTTTGCCCTAGACTCCCTACACTATATTCTCAAAACAGCAGACAAGAATACCCTTGTAAAATGTAAATTGGATCATGCCCATCCCCTGTTTTATGCCCTCCAGTGGCATCCTGTCTCACTTGGAGCAAAAGCCAGTTTGTTGACTTTCACTAAACTTGTATCTTTGTTTTTCTCTCCTGTTCTCCTGCCCCAGCCACCGTGTTTCTTTTTTCCTTCCTTTTTTCCTTCCTTCCTTCCTTCCTTCCTTTCTTCCTTCCTTCCTTCCTTCCTTTCCTTCCTTCTCTTTCTTTTCTTTTTCTTTTCTTTTCTTTCCTTCTTTCTTTCTTTCTTTCTCTCTCTCTCTCTCTCTCTCTTTCTTTCTTTCTTTCTTTCTTTCTTTCTTTCTTTCTTTCTTTCTTTCTTTCTTTCTTTCTTTCTTTTCTTTCTTTCTTTTCTCTTTCTTTCTTTTTCTTTCTTCCTTTCCTTTCCCTTCTTTCTCTCTTTCTTTCTTTCTTTCCTTTCTCTTTCTTTCTCTCTCTCTCTTTTTCTTTCTTTCTTTTTGAGATGGAGTCTCACTCTGTTGCCCAGGCTGGAGTGCAGTGGCACTGTTTTGGCTCACTGCAACCTCCGTCTCCTGGGTTTACGCAATTCTCCTGCCTCAGCCTCCCGAGTAGTTGTTTCTGATTCATGAGTCACTCACTGCCCCAAGGCTTTGCTCTGGTTGTACCCCTTGCCTCGAATCCTCTTCTTCCACATGCCAGCACAGTTTGCTCCCTCACACCCATCAGGAGTTTATTTACCCAGGTGCTATTTTTCCAGTAAAGTCTTCCCCGGTATGCACCCTAAAATTTAAAGCCCCACCTGCTATTCTCTGCCCCAGCTTCATGTCTCTTTACATCACTTGTTACCACCTAATATCCTATATCTTTACTTATTATCTTGTGTATTGCCCCATCCATCCCCTTGAACACTAGAATCTAAACCCCATGAGGACAGGGATTTTACTGTTTGTCTCACTGTCATAACCTCTGGACCTAGGGTATTATCTAGCACATAGTATAGTGCTCGAAAATCACTTATTAAATGAATGAATGAATGAATGTATCTCATTATTATTACAAACCCCATGATATAGGTAAAGAAAGTCTTACTATTCCCCATTTGAAATTAAGGACATAGAGGCTAAGGCAGATTAAATACCTTGCTGGAATTAGAATCCAGGTTTTTAGATAGTAATTCCAAAGCTTCTCCATGTTACCCAGCAAGAGAGCCCTTGTAAGCCTTCGCTCCCACCCTCCTGGACAATTCTAGTCCCAGTGATTCCTCCAGGCCCTGAACTTTAGAGCAGTTCCTTCATTCACCACGAAGCATTACCAGTGAGTGAGTGCTTGACATGGATTATAGCACTGATCCTCACAGAGCCCTATCATGTATTATCATTGCCTCTTAAAAGTCTTTGAATACATGGTAAGACTGAGGCTTAGAGAAATTTAGTGATTTTATCCAAAGTCAAATAGCTACTAAGTATCAAAGCCAGGATTTTAACCCAGGTCCACCTGGCAATGAAACCTCACATAACCACTACTGCAATATTTACTTCTTTTGTTGTTGTTTTTTTTTTGAGATGGAGTTTCACTCTTGTTGCCTAGTTGGAATGCAATAGCGTGATCTTGGCTCAGTGCAACCTCTGCCTCCCAGGTTCAAGCAATTCTCCTGCCTCAGCCTTCCTGAGTAGCTGGGATTACAGGCATGCACCACCATGCCTGGCTAATTTTGTATTTTTGGTAGAGACAGGATTTCTCCATGTTGGTTAGGCTGGTCTCGAACTCCCAACCTCAGGTGATCTGCCTGCCTCGGCCTCCCACAGTGTTGGGATTACAGGAATGAGCCACTGCACCTGGCCTTCCTTACTTCTTAAACATTATAATGACATGGCTTCTGCCCTTGAAAATTATCAGTTTAGTCAACTCATTGCCCGCACCATATTTTTGACAGAGATCATTAGTAATTAATCATGTCTTATTTTGCATGGATATGATTTGCATACCTGTTTGAACCCTTTTCCTTTCATATTATTTAATTTTTCATGTGTTAAGACTTTTCAGTTATCTTGTAAGGGCTTTGCATTTATTCTTTCAAAAAATAACATACTTTGCATGATTATAAACATAATACATATTCATTTTAGAAAGATTAAAAAGCATAGAAAATTATAATAATGGAAGTGAAAATCACCCATAGTTCTATCAACTAGCTGTAAGTACTCTCTTTCAATATTTTGGTGTATTTTATTCTAGTCTGGTTTTTTTTTTTGCTTAGATTTTTTTTTTCTACACAATCAAAATTATACTGAATATACTACCTGTATTTTTTAATTTAATGTATTGTAAACCTCTTTATATGGTAATAAACATACTCCTAAAACATGATTTTAATTGCTGCATTGTGTTCCATAATTTGGATGTACCAAAATTTATGGAATTATTTTTCTATTGCCTGAAATACATGTTGCTTTCAATTTCATTATACTATATTTGAACTTTCCACGATTCCAAGTAGAATGTCGTGCTCACTAGATGACACATCTTTGATGATTTCACTTTTATTTCTGTCATGAACTGAAACGTTATTAGGTGGAAGAGAGCTGTCTGTCTGTAATAATTGTAAGCACAATGCTCCTTTGAGATTGGACATTTGATTAGATCTTTTAAGGTCCTGTCCAACTTTGTGGTTTATAATAAACAGGTTACAGAGATCCATTTTAGACAAAGTTTCAGACATCTGAGCTCCTATATAATTAGTGTAATTAAGCACTCAAATGTTTGTTGAGCTAATAATGCAAATCACAGCTGCATGGCAAGAGAATTCAGAACTGTGATAAGCTTGATCTTTGGCCTTCTCCCTGTACGCTAAAACTATAAGCCCATTGAAGCCTTAACTAAGCTCTTTGTTCCTACTTTTCTAAACTATCCTGCTTCTAAACTATCCTGTCTTGTGGGTCTCTATGAATTCTTTTGTTTTAAAAATTATTTATATTTTCAAAAAGAACAAGAAGAGACTTAAAGTCTTTAAAGAGACATGAAACAGACCAATTAAAATAAAGACTAAATAGGGATTGCTAAACAACACAGAATGAGAAGAAACTTAACTACATTAGTAATGTAGGATGACATAGTTACTGTAAACACATAAAAATTTATCTCACATTTTCCTTTATGAACTGCTTGCCTGAAAGCTCAGAACTAAATCTGTGTTTAATTACAATAACCTTGTCATCTCAGGTTACTGGTACAGAGTCATCTCCTCTTTCCTCTAAAAATTTTGCAGGCACCAAATTCCAGGAGGCATATATCACAGATACTTATAAAACAGGTATCAGGCTACAAAATGGTCTTCAACTGAGATTTTGCAGCAGGCATAAAAAGTAACTTAAACTTAAAGTTATCTTTTATTATAGTAACCCTCAACAAAACCCAAGGGCAGACCATTATATTGTAATTTAATGAAGGGAATGAAAGCGGTACAGCTAGGTTTGTGGAGTTCAGAGAAACTGCTGGAATGGAGAATGAACACAGATCTCTGTCTCTCTCGGCTTGAGGTGTCAGTGTTACGAACCTGTGGTTTGTGCATGTGCTACCCAGTAATAAACATTTTTCAGTGACTGATGGAAGGGCCTATTCTGTTGACTATCATAGAAAAAGATATCCATATGCTCTAGATATCAGAGGAGCGGAAGCAGAGTTGGCATTCTATTATGAAAATTAAGATGTATGACTTAAAAGTCTTATCAAAGTAGAAGGTCTTCATAGCTTCATGAAATAAGACTGCTTTGCTGTTAACTCATAGGGTGACTTTTAAGTAAGTCCTTAACACCTCTAAGCTTCATTTGATTAACTTGTAAAACTGGGGACTATGATCAGATCTGTGTTGGACACCATTCCAACCTCCTTCTCTTTAGCCAGTCTTCAGCTGGGGTGTCATGTGGCAGAGTTTTGAACATTAAGACATAGGCATAAATGTATAAAGTTCCTGGAGAGCTATCATGTCAGGACATGGGCACTATCTCCCCTACCCCCTTTTTTTTTTTTTTTTTTTTTTGATGCAGATGTGATAGCTGATGTAGCAGCCATTCTGCCACCTTGAAGGAGGAATATCTCAGCATTGGTATCACTGTTACTAACCTGATTAGCAACTGCCTGCCTGCAGAATTCCTGTCATGTGAAAAACAGAATCTCTATTTATGCCACTAATGTCAGATTTTCCACTACTTGCAGTCAAAAGCCATATTGAAATAGTCTCATAGGCTGGAGAGGATTAAATGAAGCAGGTGAGGAAAGCCCTTTGCACAAAGGTTGACCCATTGTAAACATTAAAGGGTGTGCTATCCACACTGTGAGCCGGCAGTATAGCCCCCAATGGCATCAAGGAGTTCTGAATCCGTGTTTAGAGAAGTACAATGGAGATTCCAGAACTGGATGTAGTGAAAGAGAGGAGAGAGGCAGGTATTATCAACCAGCTGCCTCCTCTAAAAAAGAACATCTGATTTTGAGAAAAATAGCATCTGATGGGCTGGCAGGATGATTGAGCTGCAAAAAGTCCCCTGAAGACCTCTAAGAATTGACTTGCTGGGTGGAGTTACTGTCTATTTGAAAGCTGGAATATTTCTCCCCAAAACATTATTTCTGTTTTAGCGTAGCTTGTGTTCAACTTATTTTTCAAGCAGAAAAGGTTTGCTTTTGTTGCTTTTTGTTTTTTGGCAGTTGGGGCTTAGAAATTATTGTTTGATATAGATTCTTAAATTTGAGAAGTAGGTTGTTAATATTATTATAATAACAGCTTCCATTTACAAAGCACTTATCATATGCTGGGAATCATTTTGAGTGTTTTACATACTTTATCTTACTATTCAAGAATGAAAAGAATGAACCGTTGATTCACTCAACAACATGGATACATCTCAAAATCATGCTGAGTGAAAGAAGCCAGGAAAAAAAGAGAGTGCACATTTCATGACTCCATTATACAAATTTCTAGAAAATGCAAACTAATTTATAGTGATAGAAAGCAGATCAGTGGTTGAAACAGGGCAGGTGGGCGGGGGTTGGGAGGAAGGGATTACAAAGGAACGTGAGGAAACGTTTGGAGGTGATGGTTATGTTCATTATTTCAATTATGATGATGCTTTCATGATGTATAAATATTTTGAAATGTATCAAATTGTACACCTTAAATATGTACAGTTTATTATATGTCAGTTATAACTCAATATAGCTTTTTTTTAGAAAAGAAAAAAATGTAAAAAGATTATGCTGCCTTTCAGTAGGAAAAAGGATAAATGAGCTGTGATTTATTCACACAATGGAATTCTATGCAGCAGTGAAAATAAATGAAATAGATCTGCATGTATTAAGACAATGATTAAAAAAGTAATGATATGGGTTGGCTGTGTGCCCGCCCTAATCTCATGTTGAATTGTAGCTCCCATAATCCCTACGTGTCCTACCTGCTGGGAGGTAATTGAATCATGGGGGTGGGTTTTCCTGTGCTGTTCTCATGATAGTGAATATGTCTCATGAGATTTGATGGCTTTCTAAAGGGCAGTTCCCCTGCACACGCGCTCTTGCCTGCCACCATGTGGGATGTGCCTTTGCTCCTCCTTTGCCTTCCACCGTGATTGTGAGGCTTCCCAGTCATATGGAACTGTGAGTCCATTAAATCTCTTTCCTTTGTAAATTACCCAGTCTCAGGTATATCTTTACAGCAGTGTGAGAATGGACTAATACAAGTAAGTTGCCAAAGAAAGGTATAGTATGGCATATTTGAGGTTTAAATATGCAACATTATGTATTTTATGGCTACATATTTGTTTCAAAAGTGTAAACTTGGAATAAGAGACATGTTGAGTTTAGTACTCTAGGTAATAAGGGACAGGAAGGAGAAAGGAGCGACAGGGGTGATGTATTAACTGTACTTGCTTTTATTCTATTTTATTTTATTTTGTGGCAGGGGTCTTACTCTGTCGCCCAGGCTGGAGTACAGTGGTGTGATCTCAGCTCACGGCAGCCTCAACCTCCCAGGTTTAAGCAATTCTCCTGCCTCTGCCTCCTGAGCAGCTGGGACTACAGGCACGCACCACCATGCCTGGCTAATTTTTTTGTGTATTTTTGGTAGAGACAGGGTTTCATCATGTTGGCCAGGCTGGTCTCGAACTCCTGACCTCAGGTGATCCACCCGCTTCAGCCTCCCAAAGTGCTGGGATTACAGGCAGAAGCCTCCATGCCCCGCCTATTAGCTGCATTCATAATGCTAAGTTCCATTTAGCATAACGCTAACACTTTAGCATCTGTTAAATCTGGATAGTGCTACACTGGCATCTGTTATATTATTTTCTGTACTTTTGTACATGTTTGAAATATTTTATAGTTAAATATAAAAGGTTTAAATAATTCTCTATCCCACCGTCAGCACCCAGTCAGTTTCCCTTGCCAGCGACAAGTGCTGTCTATGTTTCTTTTGTGTCTGTAGATTGTCTAAGTTTTTATATAGGCATAAATTATGTGTGTGTGTATATATTATACATATTTTAAAAAATCATATAAGTGAGTAAATTTTTATTTATTTCTTTTTAAACAAGATACAGTTTGGAGCATGCTATATATACTGTTCTGTATCTTCCTTTTCTCACTCAACAGCATTTTGGAAATAGTTCCAATTCAGTATTTACAGAATTTTCTCATTCTTTCGAACATTGTTTAATATTCTATCATACAGACAATTAGGCTGTTGCTCCCCTTTTACCATTACAGACACATTATAAACATAAATTTGCACATCTGTCTGGGTGTGCTAACTGTCCTTTCAAGCAGACTATGCCACCTCACATCCAACTTTTTCTTAAATACACACGGTCTTAAGTGCAAATAACGATTAAGACACTGGGCTGCAAAATGAGTAACGGGTTCACAAAGGAGGTGCAACAGTTTGCCTCTTCATTGAATGATACTAGAGCAGCTGTCTTTTGAGTGTACGTATCTCTCTTACATTCAGCTGATTCTCCAAATCCCTGTTTGATACCTGGTTTCTAGCTGTCACTTTTTAAATCGTTGGTAACACCCTTTCTCCTGCCATGTTGTTGCTCTTAAAATGTTTTAGGCTGAGAAGCCCAAATAATCAAGATTGCTTGCACTGTGCATAAGGCAAGAGGAAGGAAGTTTCCATAAGGGAATAAAAGGGAATACAGCATTTTTCAGAGTTAAGGGTCTGAGCTTTATTGCATGAATGTTGTTACATATATGCTGCTACTCTGGGCTTCAGATGACTCCCCAGTTCCTGGTTGCCTCTGGACAGGAGAGGTTAGAGAACAGTAGCTTTCTCTATCCCTTAGGGTGTGAGGAGGGATGGCTTCAAGGTCTAACGTTACCAACAGGCCATTAGGGAATTAACAAGAAACAGAAAGTGTTGGGTTTTGGTGAATGCTCAGCTACAATGAGAGCCAGTTTTCATCCTGGTTCTATGTAACAGCGTTTTGAGATTTATTTGTAGTCACAGCTACTGGGGAGGCTGAGGCAGGAGAATCGCTTGAACCTAGGAGGCAGAGGATACAATGAACCAAGATTACACCACTGCACTCCAGCCTGGGCGACAGAGCGAGACTGTCTCAAGAAAGAAAAAAGGAATTCTCTGTGTTCTAACAGGAGGGAAGGAGAAAGCCCTCTAGGTGAGAGATCCAGAGTGAGAATGACAGGTCAGGGCAGTGTGAGAAACTCATCTTCTCTTCCTTGATTCCAAATGTTTACCCTCTATTTAAAGGATATTTAAAAAATATTATAATACCTCTTTAATAGAATTAAATCACTTTTTCTGTTTAATTTTATTAAATCATTAATTGTAATAATTTTAGAAGAAATTATTGAATGTATTCTATTTAATAAAATTAAATAGAAAATCATTTACATAGAAAAATCAATTAAATAGAAAATCATTCCTCTGGAATACCTGAATAGTACTACTAATGATAATAGTAATCATGTTGAATATTTATTGCAGTTTTCAAAGTAGTTTCTTAGCAGGGAAGCAGTATAGCCTAGTGGTTAAGAGCACAGGCTCTGAAGTCAGACTCTCTGGAACCCTGGCACCCCCACTTACTGTGTGTCATAGGGTAGCTTGTTTAACTTCTCTGTGCCTTAGTTTTCTCATGCATAAAATGAAGGTAATACAAATTCTTATTCACAGAGCTGTACAAGATTAAAGAAGTAAAAAAAAAAAAAAGAAAGAAAAGAAAAGTGTAAAAGTCTAAGTCAGATTCACACTCCTGATAAGTCTTTGAGAAATGTCAGTTGTTGTTGTTGCTATTATTAGTAGTAGTAGTAGTATTAATATTAGTAATGTACTTGTCACAGTAATAAGAATTGAGGTAAATGGGCAGAGCTGGTAATCTGATCAGTTGTTGGACTCGAGGCTTGCAAATAAGGGTAGATATTTGAATAAGAAAGAGGAATTCTATGAGGCAGATGGTGAAGTGCTAAGATTTAAATTAGCCAGACAGGTGAAGTCTGCTTAAGGTCACGGCCAGGTGCTGATGCGATGTCTTCGACCTTGATGGAAGGTTATGATGTGATGATGCTGAGGCCTCATGGAGGAAAGATTAAGCCAGTGGTTTATTTGAGCTGATTATTGAAACCAAGGGAATTGTGCAAGCTGGTTGTAAAACATGATCATTATTAAAAAATAAATTAGGCCAATCGCAGTGGCTCAAGCCTGTAATCCCAAGACTTTGGGAGGCCAAGGCGGGCGGATCACCTGAGTTCAGGAGTTTGAGACCAGCCTGGCCAACATGGTGAAACCCCATCTCTCCTAAAAATCCAAAAATTAGCCCGGTGTCTTGGCAGGCGCCTGAAATCCCAGCTACTTGGGAGGCTGAGACAAGAGAATTGCTTGAACCTGGGAGGCAGAGGTTGCAGTGAGCCAGGATCACGCCACAGAACTCCAGCCTGGGTGAGAAACAGTGAAACTCCATCTCAAAAATAAACAAATAAATAAATAAATATAGACAAACGTATAATTAAGTAAATTATATTGAAAATCATGGTAATAAATATTCAAAACTCATCACATCTTAATTATTTTATGACATTTACTCTCATGTGTATACTGGAGGTTATTTTCATCCATTGTATCTGTAAAGTGGAAATGCTTATAATGGTGTGCTACTGTGTATCTCTTCCTGACTCCTTGTTCACTGACATTGCATTGGTAGTTTACAATTGGCCGAGGTGGGAGTATTTACAACACGGAAATTGGCAAACACTACAATCCAGGACTTGATTTGTTTTGTAGACTTGTGAAAATAATAAGGAAAATGTTAACAATTCAGATTATCCTTAAAAGTGTGTCATGCTTGTTGCTGCAACATTGTGAAGAGCACAAAAAGTGGACAATTTTTTCAGTATTTGAATAGAGGATGTTTACATCTTTGACAAACTAGTAAAGTTCTGATGTAAATCTTTGTTGTTTCGTTTTGTCTTACTTGTTAATATTCATGTCTGAACTACAGTCAGTTGCTGGGTTGGGATTGGTTCAGCAGCAGATGTAGTCCAGAGGTGAGTTTGAAATAGGTGAAGAAGTCTCTGGCACTGAAGGGCGGGTGGGGGGAAGCCTGAGCCTCTGTCCACATGCTCGAGGCACCTAGCTGCTCTGAGGGGCGGAGAGCAGAGGCGGTTCTCCCCACCATCAGCATTTTGAGTTGGCTGGACCTGAATCCTACAAGAGCTGGACTCCTACAAAAACTGTGCAGAAAGGATTCCCCCGGGGGCAAAGTAGACTGTTAGCGGGGGCAACGCCGCAGGCCGACTCCGGGGTTTACACCAGGCAGGGATGGCAGAAGGACTTGGTAAAATGGTCAAGGCAGAGAAAGTGGTGGTGCACACAAAGCCTGCTTTGCAAGTCTGCTGGCCTAAGGCCTGGGTGATGTAGCGGATAACAAGAGTGCCAGGTTCACTTTTCACGTTATAAGCTATGGCTCCTAACTTACCCATCTGCAAACAGCTCACATCTAGGTGTGGGGAGGCACTGCAGTGTCAGCTGGGAAATTCAGACCAAGTAACAGAGTGGGACAAGGTTGTCGGTGTTTGGGAAGTAACAGCAGGGTTTCTCCCCAGCCCTGCCTCTCCCCTCATTTTGTTGAAAGAATGGCTTGGAAGCTTCTCCAGAACAAAGTTGTTTTTAGTCAATGTGTTGTTTCCATGAAAAAGGAGAGTTTTTGTGTTGTAAATGAATTAAGCGGAGAGAGACTCTGGCAAGAGGAAAACATCACCCATGTCTATTTGGGAGCTCTGTGTGTCAACACCGGGAAAAGCAAGCCCCAGGTGGAGTCAGAAGACTGGATGTGTCATGCCTGCCTCGCCACTTGGTGGTGACTTTGGGCAATCACATCCTTTTACCTGAGCCTCAGTTTCCCCATCCATAATAAGAGAGACGAATTAAATGATCTCTAGAGACACTTTCAGTGCCAGAAGCCTGCAAGTTCTTGCAAATCTCTCCATGGCTTGTAGCTGTCTTTGTCATCAAGGTGCTGAACTGCTCTGTGTTGAACACCTTGCTCTTGAGGAATTTAACAGGCCAGGGAGGAATGTAGAAAGAAAGACCAGAAGCGGAGCTAAGGGGTCCTGGAGGAGCCAGAAAGAGGCATGTGGGGAGAGGTGAGAAGGGGCATGTGGGAGGAAGTGCACAGTGCTGGGGTATGCAGAAGTCCGGCCAGGCAGGCACCTGAAGCTCGGCTTCAGCTCTGTGTCAGGTGATACGGCCACCACACACCCCCCACCCCAGGTGCCCTGGGCTGCTTACCCTGCAGCATTGCTGACGTGGTGTAGTAGTTGAATGGCACGTTTTTCACCAGGTATGCCTCGGGGTCGAGGCTGGCCAGCTTAGCTCTCACCAGCACCGACTTGCCAGTGCCAGCTGTGCCCACCAGCATGACAGGCCGCCGCCGCGCCATCAGCCGCTCCATGAAGTAGCACACACGGATGGTCTCACTCGTGTGCACCAAACATGCCTGGAACAGGAGCACAATAAACCTGCCAAGGGAGGGTTCCAGGGAGAAACAGATGTACCACCAATGTTCCAAAGCATTTCAGAAGAGCGGGTATGGAGCTCCCCAAATCAACACAGGTCAGGAGTATCTTCCCTGATATTCACAGTGGGACCATCCCACAGACTCGCTCTCTGGGCTCCCTGCAGTTGGGCAGAGAGCTTCCCCACTCTCCTCTACCACCCGGGCCTCTTTCTCTGTGGCCTCTCTAATGCATTTTAAAATCTTCTGCCCCTGCCATTTCCTCCTCTCTTGAGGAAATGTCCTGGCCTTTAGGAGAATCTGTGACTTCATTACGCCTATCATCTCCCTGCAAAGTCATGGAGCTGGGGATGACTAGTTCCTAGCAAGGACAAATGCTCAGATGCCCATGCGTGGCTGCTACTGGAGCCACTGCAGATCCTTGAGGGTAACTGCACGCACGCCCTGGGCCGCTCAGCCGCACTCACCTGCAAGGGCATCTCAGGGTCAAATTCAAACTGGGGGATGAGCTTGGACCAAGGCTCGAATTTCTTGGTCTCTGGGTCGATGTAATAGTCAAAGATGGTTCCTTGGGCAGGAAACTTGACTGTTTTGAACTCAGTCAGCCACCATTTGCTGAACTCTGCCCGGTAGTCCACAAGCTGTAAAAACAAAGACAGTCAGGGGACAAGGTCCTCCAGAACTCAAGAAGCCCACACAGGAGGCCACAGCATAAGATAGAAGGTCAGGGCAGGATAATGTGCTCCTCCCTGTGGGGGCCTGCCGGATAGACCAGCTTCTCCAGGAAGGCAGTGCTGCCCTGGGGGTCAATCCTGACCAGGCCCAGCTATGCAGGGGGCACGCACAGGCATCCTTGCTGACCACGCAGCTGAGCCAGCCTGATCCCTGCCATGTCTTATGGTCATTGAAGGGTGGAGAGGGTTGAGGGAGGGAGGTGGAAGAACATGGGGGAGAATCAAGAACTCCTGGAGAGAGAGATTGGTCCCATTCTTTGATGCCTGAGATTCTCTGCAGTTCCCAGGATGGCAGCCTGAGGTTGGAGTGGAATGGTGACTCTTGACACGTGGGGCACAGAGCGTTGGAGTGAGAAGAGCCTCAGAAGGGTATGGGTGTCAGGTAGGTAACCACGGGCAAGTCCTTCTTTCTATGCCTCAATCTCCTCAACTGTAAAATGAGGTTTCTAGAAAGATTTCCAAGGTTCTTGTAAGAGCTAAAATCCTAGAATCTAGGAGCAGTGGGAGAGACAGAGCTGTACTGGTGTAGTACAGGAGGAATAGCTACAGGCATATAATTTGCGTGCATGCCTATTAGACAATGGGCCTGTTACACATGGGGCTGTGCACCCAGTGTACTCAAACCATCTTATTGTGTCCAAGCAAACGTGCACACACACACACACTACACACACACACACACACACACACACTCAGACCCAAAACATACCCATTGCTACTGGCAACTCTCTGGGAGGGCAAACCCACTCTTTAAACATACTGAACTAAGGAAAATCCTAAAAGAAAAAAAAGTCCCATATTGGACATTTTAGAAAATATTCGACTGGGCGTGGTGGCTCACGCCTGTAATCCCAGCACTTTGGGAGGCCAAGGCGGGCGGATCACAAGGTCAGGAGATGGAAACCATTCTGGCTAATACGGTGAAACCCCGTCTCTACTAAAAATACTAAAAAATTAGCCGGGTGTTGTGACTGGCGCCTGTAGTCCCAGCTACTCGGGAGGCTGAGGCAGGAGAATGGTGTGAACCCAGGAGGTGGAGTTTGCAGTGAGCTGAAATCGTGCCACTGCACTCCAGCCTGGGCGACAGAGTGAGACGCTGTCTCAAAAACAGAAAAAAAAAAAAAAAAAAAGAGAGAGAGAGAGAGAGAGAAAATACTCATGGAGGGCAGGACAAAGACAGAGTTCAAACGCTGAACAGACCAGGGAGATGGGCACATGGTAACAACTACGAACTCCGAAAAAAGGGCATTCCTCATTTTGCTATCTGTTAAGTAAATAGAATTGAAGTCTTTTGCTTTAAAATGACAGTGGAAATGGGTGGTAAGATAAGAAAAGATTTGTTTGATGTTCTGATTCTGATTTGAATTTAGATCAAGGGGACGTTAAAACTTCTCAATATTGTTCTCTGGAACCAGAAGCCTAGAGTAAACTCCCATTCTTAACTCCTATATAATACGCTTCAAGACCTTCAACTTTCTACAAAAACCAGATTTTAGGTTTCTATGGAAACTCTGAAATGAAGGCTACCTCTAGAAGGAAGTGTGGGTCTTCTCCTTTCCTCACTCCCGATGCTGCCTTGAGATGCCCGGCAATTTCTCAGCTAAGCCCTTGGCTGGGCCATACCGACATTGTCTCACCTTCCTGTAAGCTAGTGCTTGACCGCACCTTGTACTATAATTGGACACTGTAAAATCAAGGTGACCTCTGCTGGGCCAGTCCAATGGTCCTTTCTTTTACTTTTTCTTTTTTCTTTTTTTGAGACGGAGTCTCGCTCTGTCGCCCAGGCTGGAGTGCAGTGGCGTGATCTCTGCTCACGGCAACCTCCGCCTTCCGGGTTCAAGCAGTTCTCTGCCTCAGCCTCCCGAGCAGCTGGGACTACAGGCGCCCACCACCATGCCCAAGCCCGGCTAACTTTTTATATTTTTAGTAGAGACGGGGTTTCACCATATTGTCTAGGCGGGTCTTGAACTATGGACCTCGTGATCCACCTGTCTTGGTCTCCCAAAGTGCCGGGATTACAGGTGTGAGCCCCTGCATCTGGCCCAATGATCTGTTCTTAATTCCACTCCACAGTATCTCTTCAACATGGTCCCTTCTGAAATCCCCATCTCCCTTGGGCTCTGATGGTTCACTCTTTTCTCTCTGCCCTTTAACCTGGAGGACATGAGGACTTTACTGGCATACTGTCGTAGAGTTGGGAACCTAGTGTTACTTCGCTTCATTTTCACAATGCTATGGGTTATCCTGGTTACTTAAAATTATTCCTGTTTTATGAAGTGGGGGTTTTATGAAAAGACAGAATTGGGAGTTGAACTCAGGTTGTCAGTCTCACAATCTGGTGTTTTCTCTACCTCATGTTTCCGAGAGATTGTTTTTGTAGTTCTGTTCTGCTTTTATGACAGTTTTTTCAATGTAAGCACCATTGGTGTTCCTGATGTGAATATGTTGGCCAAATTCCTACCTTCCTATTTACAGCACTACTTTTGGTGTTCAGCTTTAATGCAGGCTGTGTAGGGGTCTGGGATGTGCCCTGCTGCTAAAAGCTTTCTCCCTTGTCCTCTCTCCAGGTTGCCGGCAGGGCTGTCGATTACTTCAAGTGCTCCAGTGCCCAGGACGCCTGGAGGGATGCTTTCTCTGGGGCTTTTAAAAGGCTTGAGGGGATTTAAATTTTTATACCCAGAGTTAGAAAAATTGATCACATATTTTCATCCTGATACCCCACTGCCTGCTCAGCATCAATACGAGAGAGAAGCCCAGCGGTCGCTGTCTGACATTTTGCCAGCCCCAGGTCAGGGACTGCATTTGATGGGGAGTAATAACCTATGCATTTGGGATCTCTGTGCAGTTCAGCCAGGTCTCATCCATCCTGCTGAAATCTCTGCATCTTTGCCTCAAAGGGGAAACGTAAAGCTGTCAAAGAAGTAGTCCACAGAGAAGCTCCAAAGACTACAGAAAGACAGCAGAAAATTTTCAGATGTCAAATTCCTGGTTCATGTATCCTCCTGTCCTTGGAGATTTCCCTTTCTGCCTCCAGGGCATCCGGCTCTGGGGAGGGGGGTAGAGAAAGGCACACTTCCTGAGAGCCTGCAAGAGCTGCTTTCTGAATTTTGAGCACCAAAGAACACATCACGGAGTGATGGTTGGTAGGACGGATGTTAACAACCAGGGCCCTTGAAAATGAAAAAGAAGTTAATTGCTAATTCTTTTGTGTCCAAGTTCACTTTCATTTTGGAGTTCTAGAACATGATTTTGCCTGGGGAGGCTGAAACTTTCTACCTTTCTTTGAAAGAGGCTCACAATCAATCCAGACTGAAAAGGGTAAATCATAACTTTCTAACAATTACAGCTCGGTCTGATCCCCTGTTGCAAGAGAGGCAGCAGATACTTGCTATGGAACTGAATATTTTTACTAGAAGAATATTAATAACAAACACCCATGGGTTGTGCTAAGTACCTTGCATAGATTCATGCTGAGTGATTAGAACAGTATGCATTCAATTTAATCCTCACCACCCTCCTAGGAGCTGGGTACCCCTATCATTATCCTTTGTGAACATGGCGAGAGTAAGGTAGAGAGAGGTTAAGTTACTTGCCTAAGGTTCCCCAGATAATAGGGGCAGAGTTACAGTTCAAATCCACAGTTCATGTTCTTTTTTATTTTTTGCTTTTCTCATTGATTTTTAAAAATCACTTTATGGTGGTATGACTGATATACAAAAAGCTGTACATATTTAACCCATACGATGTGATGAGTTTAGAATATACTTGTGAAACCATCACCACAGTCTATGCATAAACCTCCATATCACCTTCAAAGTTCCCTTCCATGCTTTTGTTTATCATTGTTACTATTATTGTTATTGTTGTTTTGCACTAAGAACATTTGATGTAAGATTTATCTTCCCTCTTAGAAATCTTTCTTTTTTCTTTTTTTTTTTTCAAGAAAAAGGAAATCTTTCCATTTGCAACAACGTGATGAACCTGGAGGTTGTCATGCTAGGTGAAATAAGCCAGGCACGGAAGAACAAATCTGACATGATTCCACTTACAAGATGCAGCTAAAATAGTCAATTCACAGAAGTGGAGAGAGGAATTGAGGTTGCCAGTGGCTGGGGGAGGAAGCAATGGGAGGTATAGGTCAAAAGGTACAAAGTTTTGGTTATAAAAATGATTAAGTCCAAGATGAATAAATCTTCTGTACAGGAAAGTTCCTATAGTAACAATACTCTATTGTATACTTAAAATTTGCTAACACAGTCCATGTTCTTAACTGCCATACAATATTGCATAAGAGCTAGCATCAGTTTATAAGAGACTGGTTTGCATAATATTGAATGTTTTTCTTTCTAGATAAAATATCTTGTATTTGGAGAAAAATAAGTAAAGAAAAAGGCTAGAAATACTAGAAGGGTGAGGGGATAGGATGCAAAGATATTCCAAACCACATATCCCTTCTTCCAATCAACATGAGACTATAGCAGTCAACAGTATGAGATAAATTCCACTTTGGTTTTCCAATCCTAGATGCTAACTAGACTTTGGTCCAACCTTCTCTGGACAGCTTTGAGTTTCATGGATATGGAGATATGATGGTTAACTCTGGCCTGGTAGGGAGTGGTACATCCTCGTTCTAGAGGTTTTTAAGAAAACTGAAGGGTTTCCTTCCACTCAAGCTTCCAGAGCACAGCCTCCTTCCACCCCTTTCTCCACAAACACACCACGTGGCAAAGTAGTGCATATATACCAGCAGTTGCTCAAACTCAAACACTGTATAAGTTCCCAAGAAATCAAAGGTATGTTCAGTAGCTCAAAAAGGAAAAGCTCTGAACACACCATGACCTCATGTATCTCACCCTATGAGGGCTTGCTAGGGGGACTGATGTCTTTAGCAGAGTAATAGGTAGGTGACTAAATAGTTTGCTGTCCTGTCTTCCAAATCTTTGCTAAAGGATCATTTTTTGCTGCTACAGACTTCAACATGGGTGTTGAACTCAACATATTTCCTTACCTGATCCTGGACCATTGCTCCGCCAAAAGCCCAGATGGCAGCAAACACAAAATAGTGCTCATAAATTTCCTTAGGGCAGTCTGCAGGGATGTCCTCCGTGGTCAGGAGACATTCCAGAAGGTGACACACCATCTGAACCATGCTCTGCTCTGGGATGGGAATGATTTTCTTAAACCTGCAAAGAGAGACCCGAGGGGATCTGAAACACAGTGGATATTCCATTCTGGTGGTGCTGTTGGACAGCTATGGAACCACTCAGTTTCAGCAGACTCATGGCCTGTCAAGTTCTTTGGGATTACTGACGACCAAAGCGCCACTTAAGCCTTTATTCTCATCAGCTGTTCTTGTGCCAGCTTCCTTTGTAAGGAAGTAAGGGCCCAGAGCTCTCCTGAGGACTTTCTCATCTCCTTTCCTTTGACACCCTCTCCCTGTGCACTTCTCTTTCTGTTGATGATCCCCTCTCAGTCCCTGGGAAACCCAGGTGTTTGCAACAAGGAAAAACCACTTTTTCGCTCGTTTCACAATTTCTGCAACTGTCAAAAAGCGCCTAAACTGTAATCCCAGCACTTTGGGAGGCTGAGGCGAGAGGTTCACGAGGTCAGGAGGTCGAGACCATCCTGGCTAACAGGTGAAACCCTGTCTCTGCTAAAAATACAAAAAATTAGCTGGGCGCGGTGGCGGGTGCCTGTAGTCCCAGCTACTCAGGAGGCTTAGGCAGGAGAATGGCGTGAACCTGGGAGGCAGAGCTTGCAGTGAGCCGAGATTGTACCACTGCATTTCAGCCTGGGTGACAGAGTGAGACTCCGTCAAAAAAAAAAAAAAAAAAAAAAAAAAAAAAAAGCACCTAAAGAGGCACTTTGGGTGCAGTTCTGAGGTTTGCCCTTTTACCTCTTCACCTCAGAAGTTTCCTTCCATTGAAAACACCAAAAAGACTTTTTCTGGGGTTGGGATCTTATCTGGGAAGTAGAGTGGACCAGGACAGATGGTTATTTTATACAATCATGATGAACTGAATGGAGTTCTTCAACTGAAAGTACACCTCTGTTACCCTGCCCTGGCCTGGTGTTTGCACTTTTAATCTTGGCTTTAGAGGCCTCAATTGAAAGGCAGATATCAAGAGATGCGCAAAAGACATCCTATGCCCCGTGCAGCAGGAGCATGCACAAGCTCACGCACACATACTTTCCTTTCCATGGGTACCCTCAACATACCACATATCTGCAAAGTACACAACGTACCCCCCCACTCAGCCCACATCGCCACCTCCCACAGGATGACGTGTTCACAGGCAGCCTGGAGGCAGAGTCCATTTTCATAACATATATGGCACTGTCAATGGGCACCTTAACAGTCATTTGCCAGCACTGAACCTCAGAGTTGCACGGCACACCATTCACTTTTTAGCATTTGTGCTGGTTTTGAATCCAGTTGCAATTCTTACAACAAATGCTATGATGTTTTTAGAGTCTGATAGTCTAGGTATTACTTCCATGAGTGATGAGAAGAGTGACTCCTCGATGGGTGTTCCCTCATTTGTTTGATGTGTATTTGTAACAGACGGATACAACACAACTCTCTCAGGCTCAGTGCTGGATAAGCCTGAGAGGATAACAAAGAGGATAGGTGCCAATTGCCCTTCTGGTCCAAACACAGATTCCAGACAACTCGCAGAGGGTTTTGCAACCCTGGCTTCTCACCCTCTCAAGAGCACAGAGGACAAAGCGGGAGATGCTGGAAGGCCTGGAAATTAGCATTCAGAATACTAGAGAGAGCTCTGGGTAGGCAACAAGTGTCCCCTCCTGCACAGGGAAGGTAGCTGCTTTCCCCTAACAGCCAGGGAAAGGGGCTTCAGTAGGATTACTCCGAGTTGGTGAAGGACCCTTGCCTGGAAAACCCCCGAGAGTTGCTGATCTCCCAGTGGAGAGTGGGGAGGTCCCTTGCGGGTGCAGCCTGTGCTCCAGTTCGTCAAAGCAGAGAAGGGGCAAGCATCTCCTGGAATCCAGTTGTGGACTGTGTGCAGCAGGGGTTGTCTGAGTGCTGGCTAAGGGATAAGGTGAGTCAGATGGGGTTTGTGTAGGAGCAGGACCTGACTGGCTAGAGAAGCAGTTACTTTCTTCCAGAATAACAGATGAAAGATTTCCAGTGATGGGGAGGAGCCAAGGAGCTCCCAAAAATTACCAAAGAGAAGAAGTCGGATTTCAAGATCTGTCACAGTTGGGGCAACCAACTAAGGCCGCACCAGTTGCAGTCAGGTAAGACTTCTCCTGCCCCTTCCCCTCTTCTCTCCACCCCTCTTTTATGCCGAGGGGTCAGAAGTCATAGCTAGGGAGTAGGTCACTGGCAGAGAAAGGAGAGAAGTCAAAAACACGCCCCTTTCCCATTGCAGTCCTGAGCTGAGGCGGGTGGGGCAGAAGCCTCCATCATGAATGGAGTTTGTTTCTTTATATTTTCACTGGACTAACACACACGTGTATGTATGACTGTGTGACTAGAAGTGATCAGATGCCTTTTTATCTGAAAAGTCATACAGAAAAGTCATAGACCTTGACCTAGATCTCACGCAGGGGCAGGAGAAGAACTAGTCACATATAATGGTTTTAAAGGAACAGTAGGAAATAAAATAAAGCTGTTTTATAATTGCCCCTTATGGGCCTGCTTATTTAATAAGAAGTTATTATCTGTTGACATGACATGGCTTTGTAGTGACAGGGCCACATGAAGTGGGCATTACAACACTGTGACTGCATAAAATAGAAGGAAGGCTTTAAAGCAAGTGTCTGTTACTAACTGGCTATGATGCCAGGGGAGCATCGTGGAGCCACAGCTCCCTCATCAGCAGGATGGCTGTGAGAATGAAAAGACATCGGCTGGGCATGGTGGCTTATGCCTGTAATCCCAGCACTTTGGGAGGCCCAGGAGGGCAGATCACGAGGTCAAGAGATTGAGACCATCCTGGCCAACATGGTGAAACTCTGTCTCTACAAAAAATACAAAAATTAGCTGGGTGTGGTGGTAGGCGCCTATAGTCCCAGCTACTCAGGAGGCTGAGGCAGGAGAATCTCTTGAACCCGGGAGGCAGAGGTTGCAGTGAGCCGAGATTGCACCACTGCACTCCAGCCTGGGCGACAGAGCGAGACTCTGTTTAAAAGGAAAAAAAAAAAAAAAAAAAAAAAGAAAGAAAAGACATTACACCTAGAATGGGCAGAGAGTTCGGGGGAGAGTTGCCTCTGGATAGACTTAATACAGTCAGAATATTCAAAGCTGTTTTAAAGGCTTGTGCATGCACCGGCACACATGCACACACAAAGACACACGAGTTTGCCATCTCTTGTTCTAAATGCCCACAGTGAGAAATAGCAGACTTTTAGTTAAAGGTATATGGGACAAGTGTCTCAGGAAAATCCTAAAGAACAAGGATGCAAAGGAAAAGAAATTATTTTATCAAAAAGATACTTGCAGCCTTGTTTATTGCAGCACTATTCACAATAGCGAAGTCATGGAATCAACCGGAGTTTCCATCAACAGACAATTGAATTTAAAAGGTGGTGTAGGCAGGACGCAGTGGTTTACACCTATAATCTCAGCACTTTGGGATGCTAAGGCAGGTGGATCACCTGAGGTCAGGGGTTTGAGACCAGCCTGGCCAACATGGCAAAACCCCATCTCTACAAAAAATACAAAAATTAGGCCGGGTGCAGTGGCTCACGCCTGTAATCCCAGCACTTTGAGAGGCTGAGGTGGGCGGATCACAAGGTCAAGAGACTGAGACCATCCTGGCCAACATGGTGAAACCCTGTCTCTACTAAAAATGCAAAAAATTAGCTGGACATGGTGGCACATGCCTATAGTCCCAGCTACTTGGCAGGGTGAGGCAGGAGAATCACCTGAACCCAGGAGGCGGAGGTTGCAGTGAGTTGAGGTTGTGCCACTGCACTCCAGCCTGGGCTACAGAGCGAGACTCTGACAAAAAAAAAAAAAAAAAAAAAAAAAAAATTAGCTGGATATGGTAATGCTCACTTGTAATCCCAGCTACTCAGAAGGCTGAGGCAGGAGAATCGCTTGAACCCAAGAGGTGGAGGCTGCAGTGAGCCAAGATCGCACCACTGCACTCCAGCCTGGGTGACAGAGCAAGACCATGACTCAAAAAAAAAAAGTGATGTGTATATATATCTATGTATATCATATGGAATACTACTTAGTCATAAAAAAGAATGAAATCATGTCTTTTGCAGCAACATGCATGGAACTGGAGTCCATTATCCTTAGCGAAATGACTGTGAAACGGATAGTCAAAAACTGCATGTTCTCACTTGTAAGTGGGATCTAAACAGTAGGTATATATGGAAATACAGAGTGAAATAATAAACACCAGAGACTCCAAAAGGTGGGAGGGTGGCAGGGGGGTGAGGATAAAATACCCCCATTAGATACAATGTATGCTATTCAGGTGGCGGGTGCACTAAAGGGCCAGATTTCACCACTACGCCATATATCCCTGTAACACAACTGCACTTCTATCCCTAAATCCATACAAATAAAACTTTAAAAAGCATTTTAAAACTCAAAAACCAACAAAACAAAACAAAACAAAACACCAGGGATAGACTATTTTCCTAAAACCTTACCCTTCTCTGGTTTTCTAACTCTTGGCTGCCCGAGTCCATCTGTGATAATAACTACTGTTTTCCACTTCCAGACTTTGTTAGCTCCATGGGCTCCTTTAGCCCAATACATCCCAAGGCCACAGAGCCCATGGGCCACCCAGGGACTGAAAGCTTTTCAAAGGCTTATACATATGTTGAATTGGAAGAATAATTATTGACCCTGAAATAGAAAAACTATGAAATCAAAAGTAATGTTTCATTAAACAACGAAGATAGACCACAATGTCACCTACTTGACTGCAACTCAATTTTTAAGTATACAAAATTCACTTTGAACGGGAGTGGATTTTTCGGGGTATGGGCAGGACATATGGAATGGGAGCACCTGGCGCCCTCTTGCAGTATTGTTTCCTGCAGTCTGAAGTGCTCCCTTCCCCTTGGCCTCCATGCTTGCAAATCATTGGAGGCACAATCATATCCTATGCTTGACAAGCCCAGGAAGAAAGAGGCAGGGATCAGCTTCAATGATAGACTTTAGTTTCCGGGAAACATAATCCTGACTCTAAACTGTGGCGTCTTCATGGGGCTCTGAGTCACATTGCCTTCACAGCGCCAGCCTCACGGGCCTATTCTTGCCTCCGCTATGGGGATGGGTGTCAGCTTCACAGAATGATGTGTCAAATGGTAACAACGACAACAAAAAATAGTGTAAAACAAAAGCAGGTTCCAACCACAGGCAGCTCCCTGTGCTGACACAGATAGTATTCTTGCTGTAATAAGTATCCTCTTGGTTAAGAGTGATTAGCCTCTTGCTTAGTGATAAGTGATCAGGGCTTGTTGCTCTTACTTTTACAAACCTGTAAGAGGAAAGGTAAACTCACAATATCCAACAGGGCAGGACCGTCAGATGGTACATTATACCCAATCCCACATTATCTGGGCCGTGAACGCACACAGCCAGGCACAGGGAGTGGGCCCCACAGTCACCAACACGTGCCATTTTCACTCCTAGGTCTGTTGATCTGGCCTGTGGATTATTTATTACAAATGCAGAGCTGCTTGCCCTGTACACAGAAGGATCTGAGTCTCTGGATTGTAATCTGATACTACAACCCACAGCCTCCCTCAGATATACCCACGTGGCACTCACGAAAGGGACTTTCAATCTTCCTTCTCTTCACTCACCTCACTTCATGCCTGAGCTGACAACAGGCATCCCATGGCCATCCTAATGTGTGTTCCCTCTGCCTTCTGCCATGCCTGGAGGGATTGCTCTGGGAACATCTGACTTTGGGGCAGGACAGAACATCAGCAGGACACCAAGTGTGAACCAATGGGCTTTTAATTGCTGCTTTGACTCTCTATCTTCCTTATTTCTTGGCCTACCTGGTTCTGAGTGTGTCTAAGCAGGTTGGAATGTACTTGTCAAACAGAATGGTTAGGTTGGCTCTCTCTGTCTGGATTTCCCTCTTGTCGATCCAGCTGCTTACCGGAGGGTTCCATCCCAAGTCTGCTGGGTTGATGTACAAGATCCCTGTGAGCACAGAGAATAGTGTTTAGTGAATATTCCATATACATCACTATATTTTTCACCCCAGGGAGTTATTTTCTCTGTTTGGAAAATGTACAGAAGACTGAACTGAAAAGAAAAGAAAAGGAGATTTGGCCGAGATGTGAGAGGGTAAATGGGTCTGCTATTGAGGACCAACTCCAATGGACTGGTGATAGATGGATGGGGAGCAGCTTTGAGAATCCCAAGGCCAAGTCCAGGCTCAGGAGGAAAGAAGGCTGTGACAGATCAGCGATACTTGTCATGGGAATGTGGGGGGTATGTAGTGGGTTGATTGGTGGTCCCCTGAAAGTCAAGGCCATGTCCTGACCCCTGGAACCTGCCAGTGTGATCTTATTTAGAGAAAGGGTCTTTGCAGGCTGGGCACAGTGGCTCACCCCTATAATCCCAGCACTTTGGGAGGCCGAGGCGGGTGGATCACCTGAAGTCAGGAGTTCAAGACCAGTCTGGCCAATATGGTGAAACCCCGTCTCTACTAAAAATACAAAAAATTAGCTGGGCATGGTGGCACACGCCTGTCATCCCAGCTACTTGGGAGGCTGAGGCAGAAGAATGGCTTGAACCCGGGAGGCGGAGCTTGCAGTGAGCCGAGATTGTGCCATTGCACTCCAGCCTGGGCAACAGAGCGAGACTCTGTCTCAAAAAAAAGAAAAGAAAAAAGAAAAAGAGTCTCTGCAGATGTAATTAAGTTAAAGATGTTGAGATGAGACTATCCTGGGTTATCTGGGTGGAACATTTCTAAGTGTCCTTATAAGAGACAGAGGGGAGAGACACACACAGAAGAGAAGGCCACGGGAAGAAGCCAGAGACTGGCATTATGGGGCCACAAGCCAAGGAATATCCAAGCTGGGAGATGCAAAAAAGATTCTTCCCTAAAGCCTTTAGAGGAAGCACAGCCCTGCTGACCTTGATTTTGGATGTCCAACTTCCAGAAATGTGAGAAAATACATTTCTGTTGCTTTAAAAGCCCCAAGTTTGTGGAAATTCGTTACTCTTGTTAGAGTATCCCTAGGACAGGAGAGACAACTCTCCTGGCCTGTGTCCACAAATTTTAGCAGAGGTTCTTGAAAGGGAACGTAATATTACGGTAGGGGCCAAACAAGATCTCTTTTTAAATTATTTTATTTTACTATTTATTTCCTTTTATTTTATTATTCATATTATTTTTTAACAGCTTTATTGGAGTATAATTGATACATAAAAAGCTGTACGTATTTAAGGTATACTATTTGAAATTGGACATATGCATACAGCAGTGAAACTATTATCGCAATCAAGGTAATAAACATCTATCACCTCCAAAAGTGTGTGTGTGTGTGTGTGTGTGTGTGTTAAGAACACTTAACTTGAGATCTATCCTCTTTAACACTTTGTTGTATTTTTTTTTGTAGTAATTGGGCTTTGGTGTGTTGCCTAGGCTGGTCTCAATCTCCCAGGCTCAAGCTCTCTGCCCACCCCAGCCCCATAAATTGCTGGGATGATAGGTGTGAGCCACCGAGCTTGGCCCAACAATTTTTTTAAGTTCACACTACAGTATTGTTAACTATAGGCACTGTGTTGTACAGCAGATCTCTAGGACTTACTCATCCTGCAGAACTGAAATTTTGTACCCATTGACCAACATCTGCCCTGTCCCTCCAACCCTCACCTTTGACAACTGACATTCTACTCCTGCTTCTTTAAGTTTGATTTTGCCAAACAATTTTTAAAAAACTCTTCCAGTCTCTGTTAATAAATTTGTTCAGTGGAGATAGAGGAAAGTTAAGGTATAGAGCTGCAATTCTGCACCAGGAGTTAGTGAGAAACAGTGATGTTTGCTCATCTCCATTGACGGGGAGGCTAGAACTGGCCTAAAAGTAGCCTAAGTTGGACACTTCTGTGCAGAGGATAATTGTGCAGCTCAAAAGCTCTTTCCCGTCTTATTACCATAACATTTCCAATTTCACAAAACTGAACTTCAGGCTTCTGGCTCCCATGTGGAGATTCCTTCTGAGTCAGCAGAACTACGTGTGAAGCAAGAGGCACCTGCCTAAGTGGAGTAGCTTTGTGGTTCTTCCCTTCTTGGGCCGTACCTGCTCTAGAGACAGTTGCTGGAGTGGCTGTGCGCAGGTGGCTGATCTCAAAGAGGAGCTTCATGGTGGGGTTCAGAGGAATCCTCTCATTGCTGGCCAATGTCAGCACCTGGAAACAACAGGGAAGGGCATGCCAGTGAGGAAGGAGGTAAGTGCCTTGCCAGCCTGTGGGGATTTGGCTGATTGTTATTGGTTTGGTTGGGATTATGGATAATTATTTCCTTGATATGGTTTGACCATGTCCCCACCCAAATCTCATCTTGAATTGTAGCTCCCATAATTCCCATGTGTTGTGGGAGGGACCCAGTGGGAGATAATTGAATCATGGGAGTGGTTTCCCCTATACTGTTCTCATGGTTGTGAGAAAAAACCATCACAAAATCTGATTTTTTTTTTTTTTTGATGGAGTCTTGCTCTGTCGCCCAGGCTGGAGTGCAGTGGCATGATCTCGGCTCACTGCAAGCTCTGCCTCCTGGGTTCACGCCATTCTCCTGCCTCAGCCTCCTGAGTAGCTGAAACTACAGGTGCCCACCAGCATGCCAGGCTAATTTTTTCTATTTTTAGTAGAGATGGGGTTTCACTGTGTTAGCCAGGATGGTCTCGATCTCCTAACCTCGTGATCCGCCCGCCTCGGCTCCCCAGAGTGCTCACAGGCATGAGTCACCCAGTCGATCTGGTGGTTTTATAAGTGGAAACCCCTTTCACTTGGCTCTCATTCTCTCGTCTGCTGCCATGTAAGACGTGCCTTTCGCCTTCTGCCATGATTGTGAGGCCTCCTCATTTATGTAGAACTGTGAGTTCATTCAACCTCCTTTTCTTTATAAATTACCCAGTTTCCGGTATGTCAATGGGGGAAGGACTGCCTATTTAATACATGGTGCTGGGATAACTGGCTAGCCATATGCAGAAGACTGAAACTGACCCCCTTCTTTACATGATATATAAAGATTAACTTAAGAAGATTAAAAACTTAAATCCAAAACTATTAAAGCCCTGGAAGACAACCTAGGCAATACCATCTTGGCCATAGGAATGAGCGAAAATTTAATGACAAAGATGCCAACAGCCATTGCAACAAATGCAAAATTGACAAATAGGATCTAATTAAACTAAAAAGCTTCTGCACAGCAAAGGAAATGATCAACAGAGTGAACAGACAACCTAAAGAATGGGAAAAAATATTTGCAAACCATGCATCTGACAAACGTCTAATATCCAGCATCTATAAGGAACTTAAGCAAACTTATGACAAACAAACAAACACTATTAAAAAGTGGGCAAAGAACATGAACAGAAACTTTTCTAAAGAAGACATACATGTAGCCAAAAAGCATATGAAAAAAATCTCAACATCACTGATTATGAGAGAAATGCAAATCAAAACCACAACGAGATTCCATCTCACACCAGTCAGAATTGTTATTACTAAAATATCAAAAAAGAACAGATGCTGGTGAGGTTGTGGAGAAAAGGGAACACTTATACACTGTTGGTGGGAGTGTAAATTAGTTTAACCATTGTGGAAAGCGGTTTGGTGACTACTCAAGAGTTAAAAACAGAACTACTGTTCAACCCAGCTATTTCATTACTGGACATATACCCAGAGGAATATAAATCATTCTACTATAAAGACACATGCATGCGAATGTTTATTGCCACACTTTTCACAATGGCAAAGACATTGAACCAACCTAAATGCCCATCAATGACAGATTAGGTAAAGAAAATGTGGTACATACACACCATGGAATATTATGGAGCCATAAAAAGAATGAGATCATGTTTTTTTTTTTGTGGGAACATGAATGAAGCTGGAGGCCATTACCTTAGCAAACTAATGCAGGAACAGAAGACCAAATGCTACATGTTCTCATTTATAAGTGGGAGCTAAATGATGAGAACTCGTGAACACAAAGAAGGGAACAACAGACAGGACACTGGAGCCCCCTTGAGGGTACAAGGTAGGGGGAGGCAGAGGTGCAGAAAATGTAACTATTGGGTACTGAACTTAGTACCTGGGTGATGAAACAATGTGTAGAACAAACCCCTGTGACATGAGTTTGCCTATGTAACAAACCTGCACATGTATCCTCAAACCTAAAATAAAAGTTAAAAAAAAAAATCAAGTAGTCTCTCCAGGAGAGCATACTTTTATTCTAACAATCCTGTAAATGTTGAAGGCATTTTAAAACTTGTAATCTGGACATGCCCTCTGAACAAGTTTAGGAAAAGCCACCAGCTTAACGGTCACCAGTTAGTTTTTTGAGATGGAGTTTTGCTCTTGTTGCCCAGGCTGGAGTGCAATGGCGTGATCTCGGCTCACTGCAACCTCTGCCTCCCGGGTTCAAGCAATTCTCCTGCCTCAGCCTCCTGAGTAGCTGGGATTACAGGCGCCTACCACAATGCCCTATTTTTTTGTATTTTTCGTAGAGATGGGGTTTCACCATGTTGGCCAGGCTGGTCTTGAACTCCTGACCTCAGGTGATCTGCCCACCTTGGCCTCCCAGGGTGCTGGGAGTTCCTTACTCTGAGCCAGCCATCGTGTGGAATCTAGATTTGCAAATACGCCTGCCACACTGGGTGACTGGTTTCACAGATGATTAGAAATGATCTAGGGATCTCCCCCAATTTCATACCTTGTTATCATCCATGACAGTATTCAGGGACTCAATCCACATGGGATCTATGTCGCCATCCAGTAAAATCCACTTGGGCCCATCATGGGTGATGTTGGCAAGCTCCCGCATGATGGAAGAGAACAATCCTAAAAGGAACCACTGATACCTTATTTTCCATTTCATCATTAATCCTCTTTTACTTAAACATAGCTTTCCTCTTTTAGCTACAACACACAGAAGGAGGTGTACGTAGAACATACAAAGGCAGATCAGATCTGGTTTTATTTTTATTTTATTTTACTTTATTTTTTTTTAGATGGAGTCTTGCTCTGTTGCCAGGCTGGAGTATAGTGGTGTGATTTCAACTCACTGCAACCTCTGCCTCTGGGGTTCAAGTGATTCTCCTGCCTCAGCCTCCTGAGTAGCTGGGACTACAGGCGCGTGCCACCATGCCCAGCTAATTTTTTTTTGTATTTTTAGTAGTGATGCGGTTTCACCATGCTGACCCAGATGCAGACCTGGTTTTATATCTTGCTTTGCAAAAACCTGGCAGTGCCCAAGGTGCATTTTCCCTGTGCTTTAGTCTAACTTTTCATAACATCAACAAGAACAAGAACAACGCCTCATAGTACTAGCTTTTCAAGCGACAAAGTGAGTCATTTCAGCAAGTAACTATGACGTGATGAAACTACATTAAACTTTTTAAGGTAGCATTTTCATGCTTTGTAATTGCAGTCTTGGCGAATCTTGCCAAACCCAGGCTTTGGAAAGAGGCTCATCTGATTCTAATTGCTGTTACCTGAAATTTATATATTAATTTGGGCAAAATTGATTTTTATGACATTAAACTTCCCCAGTTAATAGTATGGCATGTCTGCTCATTTATTCACATATGGTTTTATGTCCCTAATACATTTTTACAGCTTTAAAAATACATGTCTTTAATTAAATGTGTTCCTAAATATCTCGTGATTTTTATTGCTACTGTGAAATGAATTTTCTCCTCCTGCACTTCTATTTTTAGTTGACTCTTACCAGTATTGAGAAAAGTTACCAAATTTTGTGTATTTACTTTATGTTCAATTGCCTTTAATGAACTTTCTTATTAATTCTAGTAATTTTTCAGTAATGTCTCATACATTTTCTAGGTATAAAGTTGCATAATAAAACACTAATTTCTCTCCTTTCCTCCAATTTATTTTTTCTTTCCTATGATTTATTCCATCTATTTCATTTTCTTGTCCTATTGCATCTTCTAGAACCCCAATAAGCAATAATGGTGACAATAAGCATCCCTGACTTGTTCCTTATTTTTCATGGAAATTTATGGTATCATTATTCAGAATGACTTTATTTTCATTTCAGCTTTAGGTACAGAGCATTTAGTATATCTTAGGGGCTTCCTTCTATTCCTACTTTACTTAGAATTTTCTATTAGGAATGAATTGCATTTTAAGTATCTATTTAGTGATCAAATAATTTTCCCCTTTAATTTGTCAATGTTTTATGTTAATACTGTTAAAAATAATTGCTCTATCCCTACATTCCTGGAATGGATTTTACTTGGTCAAAACGTATTATTTTTGAGATACTATTTGATTCTACTTACTGATATTTTACTTAGGATTTTTGTATCTATATTAATGAGTAACATTGGGTTTTTTTGGCTCCACATAAAAATTGATATCAATATTATTCTTGTTCTGTAAAATAATTTGAGTTATCTCTTCATAATTTCGAAATTATCTATTTTTTGCTCTACTCTTTTTTAACCTTTCCTTTATACTAGTTTACTCAATTTTTCTACTTCTTAATGAAGATATTTTATTAATTTATATTTTGCTAGGGGTTCATCTATTTTAGTTTTTCAAGTATGTGTCATCAAATATTTTCTTCTACTTTGGTCTTGTCTGTTAATTCCAAATTATATGTATATTTACTCTTTTTTTCCCATTAATCACTCTCACAACAGACTTATCTTATTGATCTTTACAGCGAACCGATATTTACATTTATTAATGTTTTTTTTTTGACAGAGTCTTGCTCTGCCGCCCAGGCGGGAGTGCAGTGGCGCCATCTCAGCTCACTGCAAGCTCCGCCTCCCAGGTTCACGCCATTCTCCTGCCTCAGCCTCCCGAGTAGCTGGGACGACAGGCGCCCACCACCACGCCCGGCTAGTTTTTTGTATTTTTAGTGGAGATGGGGTTTCACCATGATAGCCAGGATCGTCTCTATTTCCTGACCTCGTGATTGGCCAGATGGTTTTACTGTCTCTAGCTTCTATGGCCCTTAAAATTGCACATCTTTCATGGAACTTATTTTCTGCCTTATCACTTGGATAATTTGCCTAGGTTTTACTTCTTCTTTTCATTTTTTTGAGACAGAGTCTCTCTCTGTTGTCCAGGCTGGAGTGCAGTGGCGCGATCTCGGCTCACTGCAAGCTCCGCCTCCAGGGTTCAAGCCATTCTCCTGCCTCAGCCTCCCAAGTAGCTGGGACTACAGGCGCCGGCCACCATGCCTAGCTAATTTTTTGTATTTTTTAGTAGAGACGGGGTTGCACCGTGTTAGCCAGGATGGTCTCCATCTCCTGACCTCGTGATCCGCCCATCTCGGACTCCCAAAGTGCTGGGATTACAGGCGTGAGCCACCACGCCCGGCTGGGTTTATTTATTTCTTGTATTTCTTTTATTTATCTCTATACAATCTTTCTGTATTCCTCCTGGTGACTAATTTCAGCTTTTATCTTTATCAGTTCCTTCTCCTTCATTTTCTTTGTGTTTAGCTTGAATAATTTCTTATGACAAATATTAACTTCCTTTACTTCCAGCCCACCTTTTATAATAAAGTGAGTTTAAAAGGTTTTCCCTTAGAGGTTTTAGATGGAGCCCATAGGTTTTCTTGTATTGAGTATTTTTTTATTGCATCCTAGAGAGGTTGCAATTAAATTTTCTTTTTGATACAGGAATCAAGAGAGCATTTCTTGATTTGCAAGTAGTAAAATCATTTTTGGTGACTTTCTTGCTATTTGTTTCTAATTCTATTCCATTGTTATCAGAGAATGTGACCTGTAAATTGATATTGTTGAATTCATTATAGCTTTCTCTGTAGCCAATTACATTTTTAATTTTTGGAAATGTTACATGAACCCAACCAGGAAAGGAATACTTTCTATTTATGGGATAAACATTCTATAACTTTGTATTATATTGAGTTTAGTGATATAATTGCCAATTCCTTTATTTACTTATTTTTCTGTTTACTGGAATTAATTTTGAAAATAAAAAACAAATACATAAAAAAATTAAAATAACCTGTTAATTTGTATTCTTTTGAAGTTATCCTAAACCTTTTTTTTTTTTTGTATACATGGGGTCTCACTATGTTGCCCAGGCTGGTCTCAAATTCCTGGCCTCAAGTGATCTTCCAATCTTGGCCTCCCAAAGCACTAGGATTATAGGAATGAGCTACTGTGCCTGGCCCCTAAACATATTTTAAAGGTTATATTCCATTTACTTGTTTAGTGAATAAAGACTTGTGATTATTATATCTTCCTTGTCAATTTCCCCAAATTTAATGTATAAATCTAATAAAATTTTAACTAGAATTCAGAGTTAAAATTTTTGAATTATATTATTGAGCCTATATTTAATATGAAAAAAGAAGTGCTTGAGACAAGACAATAAAATTACAAAAGATTACTGAGGAGGGACTTACCTCATTGGGTACTAAAATATGTTATAAAATGACTGTAACTAAAATAAAATGACATTAGTATAGGATTAGATAAAGTGGTGAGTCAAACAGAATAGAAAGCCCAGAATCAGATCTCAATATACATATGCAATTTAATAAATGACAAACTGGTATTTAAATTCAGAGGGAAAGCACAGTTTACTTAATAAATGGTGCGGTTACATTCAATTATCCATCTGGAAGGAAATAAAGTTGATTCTGTACCCTACCTCATACTAAGCCCCAAAATAAATTCCAGACGGATAAAAAATGTTAATGTAAAAAGAATCTTTTTTGATCAAATTTATGATATTATATCAACAACTGAAGAACGATAAACTAATAGAAATCCCAGATGCTAAAAAGACTAGACAGGTATAATTTCCTTTGTTAAAAAGAGCATGGGAAAATAAAGTGTCTATAGACAAAGAATAGGTTGGGGAAACATTAGCAATGCATGTGACAGATAAAGGGTTAATATCTTTGATATATTAAAAAACTCTTAAAAACTGATAAGAAAAACAGGAAATAAACTCACAAAAGAGCAAGTTACTAAGATCAATAAGAAGATGCTAAGTCTTGTTAACAGCAAAATAAAAATGAGACTCTGGTTGTTAAATCCCTGTGTTCTAGATCTCAGATGAAAGCTCCTAAATTAGAGAAATCCAGAGAGTTTGACCCAGATGTGGTCAGACATTGAAATGTCAGGAAGGAGCTGAGATTTCCTCATTCCAGAAGCCACATCGGTTTTAGAAAGAGGTCCTCCTTATCAGCTCATGGAACTCTTCTTTTTTTCCCTCAACTTTCTTTTCTGCTCTCTTCCAGTGCCAAACAACCCTTTACAATGTCTATTGGTGATGTTTAGTTCTTTGAAGGTAAGGCTGAGATCAGCACCCAGCAAACACAGGGTTGAGGGCCTCTGAATCACTGTAGAAGGGACTATGGCTCTAGGGGCCTTCCTGGGATTGAATGGATAAACATCAGGGTCCTGGCATGGGCACAAGGTTCTGTAGCATGCAGCTTCCCCATCACTGCTGGGGCGACACCAAACAGGGGAATGGTGCCCTTTGTAGGATGCCAGACTGCACCACTTCTTTGGGAATGAGCCGTGGGCTTCTCTACCCAACACACACTTGAAGTCTACTGCCAGGCAGTGTTAACACTACACCATGGCTCATGCTCCAGAGTCAGTGAACTACAGCTGAATGCCTGCATTGCTATTTATTTATTTATTTATTTATTTATTTATTTATTTATTTATGACAGAGTCTTGCTTTGTCACCCAGGCTGGAGTGCAGTGGCACGATCTTGGCTCACTGCAACCTCCACCTCCCGGGTTCAAGCGATTCTCCTGCCTCAGTCACCTGAGCAGCTGGGACTAAAGGTGTGCGCCACCACGCCCAGTTAATTTATTTTTATTTTTATTTTATTTTTAGTAGATACGGGGTTTCACCATATTGGCCAGGCTGGTCTCGAACTCCTGACCTCGTGATCCACCGTCTTCGCCTCCCAAAGCGTTGGGATTACAGGTGTGAGCCACCGCGCCCGGCCTGCTTTCTCCTCTTTAAATGCACTCTCTAAAAGGCAGCTGGAAGAGGTCCCCAAGGAGAGAGAATATCTGAAAAACTGAAGTTCCCCTCCAAGCCAAAATTGGTTTCCCCCTTCTCCTTTTCTACTGGCTTTTTCATCTCCTTCTGCGGTCCCAAGCAGATCAGTCTAATGTTTGCTTCTGCAATTCACCCAACTGCATCCAAGCCCGCCATAGCGGCTCTGAGGCTAGCAGAGACTTTCTCTTGGGAGAATCCCACACTTACCATCCTTCCATTCTCGTGTGGCTGGATTGATGATGCCAAAGAGCTCATCATTTGTGACTGCTTTGGGATTGAGGTCAGTCCAGACGGGGCGCCGTTTCATGATCTGATAGGTCTTGTGCAAGGACCTCAGCACCTGTGACTTGCCGGTACCAGCGCCACCAACCACGAATACAGAGTGCCGCACAGCCAGGAGCTCCTCCAGCTGGACCACCTGGGGAGGCAGGAAATTCAGCCAGAGGGACCAGCCTGCGACTCACCTGCATCCCAGCTGCTCTCCTGTGACCCCAGCTGGTGTGCAAAGTGAGACCTGAAGTCAACAGAGGAAGAGTTATCTACCCCAAGATGTGTGAGGAGGTCTGAAATATAGGGGCAACACAATTCATTTGTTCCTGTATTCATCATTCAGGTATATAATTATTAGTCACCAATGAAGTGCTACAGAGTGTGCCAGGTGAGGGAAATTCAGATGCGATTCTCCTGCCCTCTGTGATCTTATTAGAGTGTGATGGAGAAGAAAGTCATGTGGACAAATTATTCTAAGGTAAGAGGATAAGTACTATCTCAGAGGTATTTATAAGGTGCTGTGGAAACAAGAGAGGAGGGAACCATTGATTTTGTACACATAAAGGGAATGAGAAAGGCTTCATAAAGGAGGGGACATTTGAACAAGGGCTCCAGGGATGAGTAGGAGTTTGCCCAGAAGATGAACAGGAAGGAAATTCCAGGCAGAGGTAACAGCACAAAGAAAGGCTTGCAGTGTGACAGAGTATGATGTGACTGGTTGGCCAGATGGTTTGGGGAGGCTGGAGTCAGAAGTCCTGTGGGGACCACGGTGGCACTGAAGATCTCATCACTCTTGGGCTGGTTTGCTTCCAGGCACAGCTTTCCACACTGTTGCAGCACGTTTACTGGAATAAAAATCGGACCAGCCACTGCCTTCACTCTGTCCCCTTCATTGGCCTCCATGGTTCTGGCGATGAAATACAAATCCTTAGATTGGTTTACAAGGTCCTTTTGCAGTCTGGCCCAAATCAGACTCCAGTCTTATCTCTTATCCTGCAACACACACAGTCCAGCCAGAGAACTACTTGGAGCTCTTAAATGGTGCTCTTTCCTATATCCGTTCCTTCTGCTCAGAGTGACTTTCAGCTGGACACGGCAGCTCACCCCTGTAATCCCAGCACTTTGGGAGGCTGAGGCAGGTGGATCACCTGAGTTCAGGAGTTCGAGACCAGCCTGGCCAACATGGTTAAAAAAAACCAAAAATACTATATAAAAAATTAGCTGGGCATGATGGCGGGCGACTGTAATCCCAGCTATTTGGGAGGCTGAGGTAGGAGAATCACTTGAACCTGGGAGGTAGAGGTTGCAGTGAGCCGAGATCGTGCCATTGCACTCCAGCCTAGGCGACAACAGCGAGACTACATCTCAAAAACAAACAAACAAACAAACAGAAACAAACAAAAAACAAAAGTGACTTCTCCTGCCGTCTTCTGTCTAAACCTTTGCACGTTCCTCAGGAAGCCTTCAGTCTGACCCATGCCTGGTACAGATGTCCCATACTAGCCTACATCCTAGTATCCAACATACAGCAGTGGTTACTTTTTTTTGTCCCCATATTCTATTATCTGCTCCTTGAAGGTAGGCAGGACTGAGCTTTTTTCTCTCTCCTTACAAAGTCTAGCAGAGAAGCTGGCACGTGCCAACTGATGAACGAATACTTGTTGAAAATGTGAAGGATGACTGGAAAGGCTGGATGGGCCTGATTGTGAAAGGTCTTATATATCATGAGAAAAAAATTTGAACTTTACTGTAGTTCAGATTTCTTCAGATTTTGCACTATAAGATCCTTAGCAGAGGAAAGGTGAATCGAACAGAAAATGCACCAAAATGTTGACAGGGCAGTGAGAGAATAAGCTTTTTCCTGTATATTTTATTTTTTCTATAGTTTGAAAAAATAAGTAAGGACCTTCTCTCTCTCTCTCTCTCTCTCTCTCTCTCTGTGTGTGTGTGTGTGTGTGTATATATATATATATATATACATATATTTTTTTTTTTTTTTTTTTTTTTTTTGAGATGGAGTCTTACTCTGTCTCCCAGGCTGGAGTACAATGGCACAATCTCAGCTCACTGCAACCTCCACCTCCTGGGTTCAAGCGATTCTCCTGCCTCAGCCTCCCAAGTAAGCTGGGATTACAGGCGCCTGCCACTGCGCCCAGCTAATTTTTGTATTTTTAGTAGAGACGGGATTTTGCCATGTTGGCCAGGCTGGTTTCAAACTCCTGACCTCAGGTGATCCACCCACCTTGGCCCCCCAATGTGCTGGGATTACAGGCGTGCGCCACTGTGCCTGGCCAGGACTCCTATATTTTCGAAATTTAAATGATACAGGTGTTAGAATTCTAGAATTCTATGACCAGGGAATTTAGGAGGAAAGCATCAGTGCTAAGCTCAGTGCGAAGGTAGTAGATTAAATGGCTGTTTGGGGGCAAGAAGATCAGATCAGTTGTGGCAGGATCATTTCCTGAGATATTACTTTGCGTCTTGTTGTCCACAGCATCAGTGTCTTTTTTACTCTGTCCCAGGGCGTTGCTGTTGCTATGATTCAGGGCCCAAAAGCACCTAGAAGAGAGTCTCTTCCTTCAATGACTTAATGCGGGATCATCTCAGATAGGAATGAGGAGAGAGTTGGGAAGAACCTCCAAGGAGGCTTAAGCTCAGATATGAGTGAAAAAGAGTCAGCCATGTGAAGGCCAGCAGGAAAAGCCATTCCAGGTACAGCAACAGTGAGTGCAAAAGCCTTAAGTTCAGCATCAAGCTTAGAGGGCTGAAAGACCCGGGGCAAAAATGGGAGAGCGGCACAAGGTGAGACAAAAGAGGCAAGCAGGGGCCAGAGAGAGATGCAGAAATTGGTAGCTGGAATTTCATCCTAAGTATAATAGGAAGCATTTGGAAGTTTTAAGCATGAAATTGACCTGAGGTCATTGCCGAGAGAAAAGAAAGAAGAAAGAGAAAGAAAAGAAAAGAGAAAGAGAAAGAAAAAGAAGAAAGGAAAGAAAGAGAGAGAGAGAGAAAGAAAGAAAGAAAGAAAGAAAGAAAGAAAGAAAGAAAGAAAGAAAGAAAGAAAGAAAGAAAGAAAGAAGAGAAAAAAGAAAGGGAGGGAGGAAGGGAGGGAGGGAGGGAGGGAGGGAGGGAGGAAGGAAGGAAGGAAGGAAGGAAGGGGAAGAGGAAGAGGGAGAGGAGAGGGAGGGGGAGATGGTACTCTGGCTCCTGAATGGAGATTGTATTATATTCCTAGACTTTTGTTTGTTCCTTTGCATAAACAAGGGATTTAACAGAGATGCTGGGAAGATTTAAAATTGCTTTCTAGATCCATCACCTTTTCTTTTTTCACGTCAACAACTTTAGTGAGACACACTTCATGTACCATAAAATTCACCCTTTAAAGTGTACAACTGAATGACTTTTAGTATCTTCACATAATTGTAGAACCATCACTACTATCGAATCTTAGAACATAGAAAACCCAACAGAAAACCCCATACCCATTGACAGTCGATCCCCACTCCCCGCCCCCACCTCTGTCCTATGCAACCTCTGGTCTACTTTCTGCCTCTAAGACTTGTCTGTTCTGTATGTTTTGTATAAATAGAATCATACAATATGTGGTATTTTGTGACTGGTTCTTTTTTGACTTAGAAAGATGTCTTCAGTCATGTTGTAGAATGTATAAACACTGTTTTCCTCTTCTTTCCCTAGCTTTATTAAGGTACAATTGACAACTAACAATTGTATATATTTATGGTGTATAATACATTTTGATATATGTATACATTGTGACATGATTAGGTCAAAGTAATTAACATACAAATCACTTCACATACGTATCACTTTCTTGTGCTATGAACATTTAAGGTCTACTCTCATTGAAATTTTCAACTATGCAATAATCTTTTTGATTGTAGTCATCAAGCTGTACAATGGATCTCCAGAACTTATTCATCTTGTCTAATTGGAATTTTGTACCACCCTTACAGACACACCCAAAATGATGTTTGACCAAACATCTGGGCACTCTGTGGCCCAGATGAATTTACATATAAAATGAACCATCACAGTTCCCATAACTTAGAAGTTCAATAAAACACATATGAACTTGCAGCTTATTACTCCATTCTTGCTTTGAATAAGCTCACTTTTCTTAAGGTTCTTTTTTCTGGGAGACTACTGACTTCCTGCTCTAACTTGAATTGATTGCTTTCTAGGCCTGCTAACAGCTGTCATTTCAGAATTTTTTTTCTTGATTCTTGATTTTTTTGAATCTCACAGTATTTTTCTTGTTTTTCATTCTTGTTTTGCTGTAGTATGTCCTCAAGTAACTTACTCAAAAAGGGTGCATAAGAAGTAACATTTATGATTCTGAGAATATCATGGATGATAATTTGGTTGTATAGAATTCTAGTCTTGAAATAATTTCCCTCAAAAAATTTGAAGGAATGGTTTTCTTGTTCTCTAGTATCCAATTTAGTTGACAAGAGATTCTGAGTTCCTCTTGAATTTCATTCCTTTCCTGGATCACTTGTTGATATGGTTTGACTTTATGTCCCCACCCAAATCTCATCTCAAATCCCCATGTGTCGAGGGAGGGACCTGGTGGGAAGTGATTGGATCATGGGGACAGTTCCCCCCCATGCTATTCTTGTGCTAGTGAGTGAGTTCTCACGAGATCCGATGGTTTTATAACCAGGATGGTGCGGAAAGGAGGTGTAGCATGTAGAACAGAGCATGGAGTCTGAACTTAGACTTCATTTCAAGCACCCGCTCCTCCACTTGATTTGTAGCAGATTGTTATTGAACTAGAGCTGTGATAAATGCTACGAAGGAAAAATGCACTGTGCAAGGAAGACAAAGGGTGTCCGCAGCTCTTTATTTCCCCTGCACTCTTTCTGTCTCCTTCCTGCTGCCTTGTGAGGAAGGACTTGCTTCTCCTTCACCTTCTGCCATGATTGTAAGTTTCCTGAGGCCTCCGCAGCCATGCAGAACTGTGAGTCAATTAAATCTCTTTCCTAACTACCCTGTCTCAGGTATTAATACACTAGTACTACCTCCTCACTCAACTAGGAGACTTATTGTTTTCTCTTGATTCTTGACCTCTGAAATTGCATTATGGTGTGTCCCTGCACAGATTCATTTAAAGTCACTCTGTTCAGTACTGTCTTTCCAATGTAGATACATGTCTTTCCAGCTCTAGTTAGCTTCCTGTTCTTTTTCTAGAATTCTTTCTAGTAACATGTTGGATAACCTAAATTGATCCTCTGTACATCATCTCACCTCTCACACTTTCTGTCTCTGTGTGTGTATGCATGTGTGAATATTTTACCATACACACACACATAATACATAATACTGGTTATAGCTTTATCCTGGGATGTTGCCTTTCGCTTTATTTTCCCATTCTCTCACTGAATTTCAAATGCCATCAATCATACAATTTTATATTTAAAACAGGTCTTTATAATTCTCCAATAGTGCTTTTTATTTTGTACAACGGCATCGAATTCTTGTTTGTTAGATATCATTTTTAAAATTTCCTTCAAAGATGCTAATTAGAACTTTAAAAATGTTCTCTTTGTTATTTTCACTGGCTGTTTTTGTTTTGTGTCTGTGTGTGTCTGTCTGTGTCTGTCCATTTGCCTTTATCTCGCGTGTTGTTGGGTTTCTTCAATATCTGGTAAGCCTCAAGGTTAAATAAGGAGCTGTGCTGTGTTTTCTAGGAGGCTGGGAGGTATATTCTCCTCTGCTGGTCCCAGGTGCTCTCTTTTGCTGGTCTCCACGCAGGATAGTAGGATTGAGTGGAGGCTCTGTAGATGTGGCCAGATCTTGGCCTCTGTCCTTTCATTTGTGGGTGAGTGAGCAGATAGTTGGCATTCAGGCTGAGGTACACGAAACAGAATGGAAGGGCTATAAAGTAAGGATCCTCCAACTTTCCCTTGTATTCCCTACCATTCATTCCACATTGTGGGTCCCCAGTGAAGAGCGGTTGAAATGAATTATCACTAACTAGGGATTTTTACATCTAAAACATATTTGTACATCTAAAACAACCTTTTGGATTACAGATGAAGAATAACCCATTGTCCAGGACAATAAGTAAGAGACAGAGAAATCCTGGGAGGAAAAACCATGTGTACCTTGAGCACAAAGTTGTCCTCGGCCTGGAGCTTCAGATCCACTATTGCCTTCCTAACCAAAGCTTCGAAGTTGGGGTCTCTCCTCCGGGGGACATCCAGGGCGGGAAAGAGGTCCCCGATCAGGCCCATGAAGATGGGCATGTCATCAGTCACAATCTTGGGGATGTTGAAGTCCCGCAAGGAGCGCATCAGGACCTGGTCCTCAGGCCGGTCAGGGTCTCCTCGCTTCAGGGATCCCGCCACCACCAGCACGGACTTGATGGCCCGCAGGCCCCAGTCGTAATGATCCTGTGGGCAGTGTTAGACCAAAGTGGCAGAGAGACAGAACACCATGTGCTAGGGTGAGTGTCTGCAGAATCATAAATATCCTGTCACCGTTAGGTCACCTCTGAAGCTTGGGCAGAGACATGGGAAGGAATGACTTAGAAAATTATGATTCCAGAATTCTAGTTCCTGGTCGAACACTAGCTACTTTTCCAGTTGTGACAACAGCAGGGCAGACACAGAACATACAAATGATGTAGGGGTCAGAGAGATCAAACAGAACCATTTTCAAACCTATCTGGCTACTCCTTGCACACTCAGCAGGTAGAATTGGAAGGGCTGTCAAGGAGGGAGCCATGTTAACTCTTAGAGATGGTAGATGCTGAGCTTACATGTGCTGCCTTGGAGGCCTTCACATTCTATGGGAAAAGAGGTTTCAAGAATAGCTCCTTAAAGTGGGTTCTGTCAAAGATGAACCTCCTGGTCAGGGTGCTGCCAGTAGGGTCTGTGGGAGAGCGGACCACACTGCTGATAGCAGGCTTCAGGCGGCAGCATGGTGTGGGAAGGAGCTGTAGTGGGCAGAACAGAGCATGGAGTCTGAACTCAGACTTCTGTTCAAGTCCCAGCTCCTCTACTTGACTTGTAGCAGATTGCTATTTAATTAGAGCCATGAGAAATGCTACCAAGGAGGCTGGGTGCGGTGACTCATACCTGTAATCCCAGCACTTTGGGAGGCCGAGGCGGGTGGATCACAAGGTCAGGAGTTTGAGACCAGCCTGGCCAATATGGTGAAACCTCGTCTCTACTAAAAATACAAAAATTAGCTGGGCGTGGTGGTGGGTGCCTGTAATCCCAGCTACTCAGGAGGCTGAGGCAGGAGAATTGCTTGAACATGGGAGATGGAGGTTGCAGCGAGCTGAGATCACCACTATACTCTACCCTGGGCAACAGAGAGAGACTCTGTCTCAAAAAAAAATATTAAAAAATTAAAATGCTACCAAAGAAAAATGCAGTGTGCAATGATGACTAAGAATGCAGTGGCTGTGCCCAGGATATGGATCAGACTACCCTAAGGAAATGGCATTAAAGAAGACCTTAAAGGAGTGGAATTCAGTCGGGCACAGATGAAAAAGAAGTGCCGTCAAGGCAAGTGAGAACAGGATGTCCACAAGCTCAGGTGAGAAGACAATCAGTTTCAAGGAACTCAAAAAAGATCAATGGAGATGGAGCACCACACGACAGGGAGAGAGCTGTGAGCCACTGCCGTGGAGGTAGGAGGAGACAGAACACCCTTAAGTCTTTAGCAGAGAGTGATAAGGACATTGGTCTCTATCTTAGGACAAGTGAGGAACGTTTTTAAATCATCACTCTAGCAAGTGGCTAAAGAACAGATCTGAGGAATTAGAATAGAGGTGGCAAAACTAGTAGAAAGGCAGTTGCAATAGTTTAAACAAAAGATATGGGTGCTTGGAACTCAAGTGGTAGCAATGAATAGGGAAAGGAAATGAGACTTATTTGAGAAATATCCAGAACATAGAATCATTAAGGGTTCATTAAAAATTATATACAGGGCCAAGGAAGAGGAAATGGCCCAGGGTAACTCCCAGGGTCCTAGAGTTAGCAAATGAGTGAATGAGGGGTCAGCATACTGAGGCTGGGAACACAGGAGAAGGAAGCTTGGGCTTCGAGCTGACGGAAATCAGCTTCAGACATGCTGAGCTGGAGGAGCTTTTTAAACACTCGGGGGAGCTGTGGTACAGACCATTAAATGTACAGGTTTAGAGCTCAAAAGAGAGGTTTGGGATAAAGCCTTAAAAGAGGGAGTCACTGGCCTAGAAGTCAATGTTGGGAAAGAACCGAGAGAGGGGATACAATGAGAAAAGAAGTATGAGGAAAACATGATTTTCTGCATCCTGGACAGACTCCACAGGGCTGAGACAGCCTGTGTTATGGCAGTGAAGGTGATCAAAACAAGATATTCCCAAAGCTCACTGGGGACAGCCCAGGGAAGCTTGGTCATCTATCCTTGACAAAAAGAAATTCTCTGTTCAAGGCAGAAACCTTGCAGGTAATGTTTTGCTAAGGTGCAATTTTTCTGTGAATTTCCTCCTGCCTTAGGCGGAAGCTACAGGTAAGGCCAAGCAACTATGAGAAGCTCAAAGCTGGTTAACAACTAACCTGCTTCCCTAACCCTCCTCATCTATGTCCCTTCAGGTACAGACCATTTCCTCCAGGGGTTTTTTATTGACCACTGTAATGTCTCTCATGGGACTCTGGTGTCTGTGACGTGTTGCTAAGTATTCTATTAAAAAATGGAGTTTTGAGGTTAATTTTGAAAAATGCAGAGCTAAAAAAATGAACATAAATCTTTATTGTGGAAGTGTTCAGAGCTTTCGATATGCTTATGGGCACAGTGACTCTCTATGAGAAAGCTTGAGCATGTTTTCCTAATATATTTGTTCCAGAATGTTTCCAGAGCTGGGGCTGTTGCACGGTGCTTGGTTGTGCAGCCTCCTTAGAGATCCTACCTGTTTGGAGAGAAGCTCTTTGCACAACTGGTAAAGAGTGATGAACTTTCTGGCTAATGACCGGGCTTCAATGAATCCTTCTGCCACCAGCATGATCTCACAGATCAACTCAAAGTCTGGAACCACCATTGCACAAGGCCTGAGTATAGGAAGACAGAAGGCCCAGTTAGTTTCCCAAGTAACAGTGTTGAAGAGGAGACCTGCAAGAAAATAGGCACTGGCTGAGATCACACACGGAGGCAACTGCGAGTGCAAAAACTCATGGAAAGATCTGAGCCATTATTTCATCTAAGACTTTCAATGTATTCTATGTGTTGCTGCAGTTAGCATGAAGACTTTCAACTTAGAGATGAGTTAGCTAAGGATAAAGGAAATGAAGTCGCCTTCCTAAAGGGCCGGATAATGTTAGCAGGCAGGGGCAGACTTGGAGCTACCACTCAAGTCTTGTGACTTGAGTTCAGTGTGTCTCACACAAGGCATGGATTAGTAAAGCAAATTGTCTAGAACAGATTGGAGGCTTAGAATAAGGAATTGAATTTCTTTGGGTATCTACAAGAAACTGAGAGTTCCCCTATTCTTCCTTCTCAAAATGTGTGTCTCCTGTAAGCCTAGACACCCAGGGCGTATCCTGTACTTGTTTGAATACAAATGTAAATTTGTTTGAATACAAATGTAAATTTCTAATGATAAGGTCTGAAGTGTGTATTAAGTTGGTGCAAAAGTAATTGCAGTTTTTGCTATTACTTTCAATGGCAAAAACTGCAATTACATTTGCACCAGCTCAATATTTATTAATGCTATCTTGACACAGAATGGCATATACAATAATATAGAAAGGGCTTTATAGAAGGCTTTGTTGTGATTTGCATTTTCCTCTGGCACTAAAAACATTTGATTTTAAAGTTACTTACATTTTATTAATTTGTTAGGTATGTAATAGGAACCTAAGGTTGTTACATATCTTTAATTGCATTTCCCCTATACTGATATGAAATTTTCATAAACATTTCATTCGAGCACATTTTTTTCTTGAAATATTTTACATTGTATTGAAATTCAAAGGAGCAACCAAATGCTTAAATTCTTAAAATTATTTTGCAACTTGCACATAAGGGTAAATATACATTGGTACAACAGAATACTATGCAGCCATGAAAAATAGTGGTGTGAAAGGAAAATTACATAATGACACAAAAAAACATTAGTTAATGAAAGTAGGATACTAAACTATGTAGAGTCTGATCCCAATTTTGAAAAAGAAATGTGCTACGGATGCAGTATTGGAAAAAAAATGCCAAATGGTTACACTGATTGTTCCTGGATGACAGGACTGGGGTGGGGGGAGGAGCAGGGACTCTGGGTTCAAACTCAAGCATTCTGCTGCTTACTAGTTGGTTCACTAGCTAACCCTAGTAACTAGGGTTACTATCCTGAGCAATTTGCTGAATGCATCTGTTTTTTCACTATACACTGGAGAAACTAGTACTATCCACCTCATAGGGCCTTTGAGAGAATTAAATGTAAAATAGATGTTTGTACTTACTATTTTTGAAAAATACGTTTGTTTATTTCCAAATTTCCTTCTATGGGTATGTGTTATGGACTGAATACTGTGCGCCCCCACAATGCAATGTGATGGTATTTGGAGATGGGGCCTTTGGGAGGTCATTAGGTCATGAGGGTGGAGCACTCATGAATGGGATTAATACCCTTATAAGAAGAGGCCAGAGAGCTAGCTCATCCTCTTTCCTCCATGTGAGGACACAGCAAGAAGGTGGCCGCCTGCAACCTGGAGGAGAGCCCTCACCAGAGCCTGACCACACTGGCACCCTGCTCTTGAACTTTCAGGCTCTAGAACTGTGAGAAATAAATGTCTGCGTTTAGGCCGCCCAATCTGCGGTATGTTTATTATGGCACCCTGAACTGGCAAAGACAATTCCATTCAGCAAAAAAGATTCAGCAAGAAAGAAATGTTAGAAAGAATTCTTATCTGGGTGATAACCTACTTCTATAATCATTTGTAACACAACGCTTATTTAATAAATACTTTGTAGGAAAAAATTGCCAACAATGCAGTATTCTGTAGCACCCATTTAGATAGCTTGCTGGCATTTGAAGAGCTCTTGGTTAACACAGGGACCTGGCTGAAGAAGGAGAAGCTGCCATCACTCCAGTGACACATGAATTTGCCACGACTGAGAGAGTGAAGTATGCAGGGAGCTGCCCAGTGACCTCCTACGCCTCTGGAAATCCAATAAAGTGTTGACAACCTCTCTGGACAGACAGCACTATGTTTCTCAGTCCAAAAATGAGACAAAATAGTTTTGTCAGCCAGGCGCGGTGGCTCAAGCCTGTAATCCCAGCACTTTGGGAGGCTGAGGTGGGTGGATCACGAGGTCAGGAGATTGAGACCATCCTGGCTAACACGGTGAAACCCCGTCTCTACTAAAAAATACAAAAAACTAGCCGGGCGAGGTGGCGGGCACCTGTAGTCCCAGCTACTCGGGAGGTTGAGGCAGGAGAATGGCGTAAACCCGGGAGGCGGAGCTTGCAGTGAGCTGAGATCTGGCCACTAAACTCCAGCCTGAGCGACAGAGCGAGACTCTGTCTCAAAAAAAAAAAAAAAAAAAAAATAGTTTTGTCATAGCTCCCCACAGTCTATCTCCCTTAGGTAAAAGTTCAGTAACCAGAAAATCAGAAGGCACAAAGCGTTCTTCAGTTTTCTCTTTGTTGGGCCAACTTTTCCTTTCTGGAAAAAGAATGCAGCCTCCAGTTCCTGTGAAGAAATGTATTTGTGTTTTCTTATCAAAGTAAAGAAGATTTTAAAATATGGCAATGTCCACCAGTAGCAAGGGTGAAGTAAAAGAGGTGGTCTCATGCATCTCTACGAGGAGTGCAATTTGGTACTACTCTTTTTAGAAAGCAATTTGGCAATGTGTATCAAGAGCCTTAAAAATGTTTCTACCCATTAACACAGTAATTCCACTTCTGGGAAGCTAGCCAAAGAAAATAATCATGCATACAGAAAAAAAGATTTATGTACAAAGATGTACATTACAGCATTATGCATAAATTTACTTTAAATGTTAGAACGTCTTAATATTTAACCATGTGGGAGTAGTTAATTACATTGTAAACCATGCACTTGATAAAAAAAACATGCAGCCATGAAATGAGATTTATCAAGAATATCTAATGGAAGGAAATAGTTACGATATGAGAGACTATGAAATAAAAAAACAAAACAACACAAAACTATGTAGACTGCAAATGTAGGCTACTGACATGTGGATCTAAAATGTGTATACAAAGGAGAACAGAACACAATTAAGCAGAAAGCAATTTTACTGCATTAAAGACATTAAAGATGGTTGTTAAAAATCTACTTTTCCAAATGTTCCAAATTTTCTTTAAAATATACATCACACATTTTAAGTGGAAAAATGAAAGAAACTTCTCTTTTGGGGCTTTTGCATGGGGCAGAGCTGACACTCACCTGAAGAGAGCCTTGAGGTTCTCCGGCAGCTCTGTGCGGCCAGCATAGCCCGGGTTCATGGTGATGAAGATTCCGACAGAGGGATTCAGGCTGATCTCCTCCCCAAGGAAGTTGAACCACTGCTTCTTATCTCTAATCGCATCTTGAATGCTTTTTACCTGGTGAACCAATCAATCAGCGAGAAATTCCTCAATTGCATTTCAGTGGAAGGGTCATAACTAAAGCTGGGAGCCTATAGTCACACACAGCACAGAGAATTGTCCTGTGGCCCCTTTCACTGAAAGACAGGCATGATGACCACACCCCAGACCCTTTACTGACAGGCCCTGGGTGCATGTCTAAAAGAAATCTGGCCACTGCTAGGCACAGTGGCTCATGCCTATAATCCCGGCACTTTGGGAGGCCAAGGCGGGCAGATCACTGGAGGTCAAGAGTTCAAGACCAGCCTGGCCAACATGGTGAAACCCTGTCTCTACTAAAAATACAAAAATTAGCCGGGTGTGGTGGTGCACATCTGTAATCCCAGTTACTTGGGAGACTGAGGCAGGAGAATCATTTGAACCAGGGAGGTGGAGGTTACAGTGAACCAAGATCATGCTACTGCACTCCAGCCTGGTTGACAGAGCGAGGCTACATCTTAAAACAAAACAATGAATCTGGCTGCCCACATCCATATTTATCACACTGTGGTTAACAGCATTGGAGGGAACAGCAAACAGGTGTTCAACTCCCTGAATGTGGGTTCTCTCTGTAGTATTGGCTGAAGTGTATTAGGGCTGACCACTGGCCGGACACAGTTCTGACCACTACTTATGTATTAACTCATTTGAGCTTCACCATACTCGGAGGGGGGCACTTCAATTACATCATCACCATCTCAGATAAAACAGAAGCATGGTGAGATGGAAACATTTGCCCAGAGTCACACAGCTACTAATTGGGGCATCAGGATTTGAATCCAGGCAAATGGATCCTGGAGCCTGTGCTTTCAGGTATTGTGTGATGGTGAGGATGCCATAGCTACCTGCTGAGCTTGTTCTAAGTAAATGAAATAAAGTCTGTGAAGTGCATAGCCTACAGAAAATGCTTAGAAATACCAGCTAACATGAGGGATATCCATGTAACCATTCTCATTGCAACTGTGGTCACTGTCTTGGTTTAACTCCTCATAGCCACCCCCCAGACTACACCTCCAGAACAGGTCACCCTTTACAGATGGAGCAAAGCTAGGCTGGGCCAGACCCAGAGGGCTGTTAGTGCTTTTCTCTTTAGAAAATCAGACTTTTTCTTAAACTTAGTCTGGAGTCAGAGGAGGATTTATCCTGAAGCTTGACCCACTCAGATCTATGTTCTAGATTATTCTCTAGCAGTGGGAGGAGAGGCAGGAGTGAAATTCAACCATTTATTGTCACACCCGGTGCTTGGAAAAGGGTTAAGCAAAAATGATCAGCAACAGAGCAAAGATGAAAGGGACACAGTTTCAGGCTAGTCCACAGCCTTGTCCAGCCCGGCCCCAGAAGGTCTTTGGGAATTTCCAGCCTCTTATGTTCTCAGAAGCAAAACCCAAAAGCTGGGGCGGGTGCGAGGTTTTGAATGAGCCTCAGCAGGTCGGCTAAGTCCAGGGTGCTAGAAGAGCAAAGGGTAGCCTAGTTCTGTAGAGATAGGGCTGTAGGGTTCTGTGTGTGAAACAGTGGGAGGGGCTGGGGGGGGCAGCTGGACCATCTACCACTGGGCACGGCTGTCTCCAGAGTACACAGTTTGCCTGGAAGCATGACAGTTCTACAATTAGGATTCAGCTCTCTTCCCAGAGTGAAGCGCTAATGACTGTATGCGTTTGAGCTCACAGCAATTAGTTTGAAACTGAGACTTCTTTTCTACGTGCAGAATATCAATGCCGTCCTGGCAGAAGCAGGCTTCAGCAGCCAGGACGCTGGCCAAACAGATCAAGCTCTGCTGGTTTGCGTGGGGCTCACAGCCCAGCCCAGCTCTGCCGTGGAGCCTCTTTCAGCCTTCATCACCCTGCGAGTTACGTGACTGGCAAAGCCTGGTTCTCTCCTTTGTTCCCAGTCTTCCCGTCCATAAAATATACAGAGCACTCGCCTTATTAGGGAGTGGGAAAGCAAGTTTAATTAGCGCTTATAAGTTGCTCTGCTACCTTTGGGCGAAGACGAAGACACGAGCCTAGGACCTTTTCTGCTGCTCATTCTGACTCAGCATTCTGTCTCGAAACACCGAAGCCCAGAAACCTCACGCTCAGCAAGAATTTATGATGCACTTTCGGATTGGAGGCATCTGTGCTTTTGTGTAAAATTCTGTAGAGGGGCTCTTGAGGGAGAGTGTTGAACAGACTCAAAGATGCAGTTAACGTTGGAGCATCGGTGCTCATAGAAATTTTGGTTAGGCTGGCTTGTACAGGACAGGCGTTAGCAGCAACTGAGGCCCACGGAGCAAATCATTAGAACATAACAATGATCAGGGTCTGAGAGGCCTTGATAACGTCCAGGTCCTGGGAAAGGCCAGAGGGTCTTTCGGGATGCTTGGAAGCAGGGACGGGGGAGTGGAGAAGCAGGCGGACTAGGGATGTAGGGATTAAATGCAAGCCCAGCCAGATGGAAGTACACACACGGGTAGTTTGGCAACTGATAGCTAAGGCTGCCAGGCACCTCTCACCCACTGGGATCTGTTTCTCTATTGAAAATGCACTGTTTTCTGAAGATCTTAAAGCCACAGTGAATAACAAAAAATAATACCTGACATTTTTGAGCACTCAGTATGTACCAGGGATGATTCTGAATATTTTCTGTGAATTATTCCATCCAAAGCTTTTAACAGTTGTTTATGATAGGTAGTCTTAGATCTTCATTTTACCGATGAAGAAACTGAGGCAGAAGGCAGTTAAGAAACTGTGCTATGTTTATGTAAGATGTTAGCATTCAGGGGAGGCTAAAAGTGGAATATGTAGAAATTCGATGCTATTTTTACCACTTTTCTATAAATCTAAAATTGGTTCAAAATAAAAAGTTGAAAGAAAAAAAAAGAAACTTGCCTGAAACCCCACAGTTGGTAAGTGGAGCAGCTCAAGTTTAAAAGCCAGGCAATCTGGTGCCGAAGCACACGCTTTTAGCTACTTCCCCCAACGCTTTTGTACCAGAAGAAGCACTGTGCTAGCCACAGACCAGTTTCTCACCAAACATATACGTTTTCAGAGCAATTTGTTTTACTCTGAAAACTATCATGTTTGTTATAATTTAGAAGCATACTTCCCACAAAATAAGAAAAGATGGCTTTGCCACCCATTAAAAAGACAAATAATCACGCCTGTAATCCCAACACTTTGGGAGGCCGAGGCGGGTGGATCATGAGGTCAGGAGATCGAGACCATCCTGGCTAACACGGTGAAATCCCATCTCTACTAAAAATACAAAAAAATTAGCCGGGCGTGATGGCACGTGCTTGTAATCCAGCTACTTGGGAGGCTGAGGCAGGAGAATCGCTTGTACCCGGGAGACAGTAGTTGAAGTGAGCCGAGATCACGCCACTGTACTCCAGCCTGGGCAACAGAGTGAGACTCCATCTCGAAAACAAAAAACAAAAAACAAAACAAGAAAACAAACAAAAAAAGAACACAAATGAATAAAAATGTAAAGCTATGTAGGAACCAGTGTTCTCAATTGGGGATGAGTTGGCAATTCCTCTCTCCCAGGGGTCATATGGCAATGTCTGGAGACACTTTTGTTGTCACAGCAAGGAGCAGGGTTGCTGCCGGCATTCAGTGGGTAGAGACCAGGGATGCTGCTCAACATCCACAATGCAGAGGATAGAGCTTCACAAAATAGAATGATCGTCCGAAAGCATCAATAGTGCTGAGGCTGACAAGCCCTGATGTAGACCAAACATTTTACCAGTGAGGACTCTGAGGCTGAGAAGATATACTTAACCTCCATCCCACACCATGTGTCCTTGGGTCCAAACCAATTCCCATGCAAATTCTTAGCTCCACCTCCAAGATAAATCAAATCAGAAATTCTGGGAATGGGGTTGAGCAAGGCACGTGGGAACAGGCCCTCCAGGTGATTCTGATGCATGCTGAAATTTGAGAACCACTGCAGTCCGGTCAATTCTTACATTTCTACTCATCCCTGCCTCTGCCCAGGTGGCCTCATTCATAGCTGCATACTGACTTCCCTCTCTCGGATGGGAGGGTGTTGAACAGACTCAAAGATGCAGTTAATGTTGGAGCATCGGTGCTCATAGCAATTTTGGTTAGCCTGGTTTGTACAGGACAGGATTTAGCAGCAACTGAGGTCTGCAGAGCAAATCACTGGAACATAACAATGATCAGGGTCCGGGAAGCCTGGAAAAGGTTTTCCAGGTCCGGATCCTGGAAAAGGCCAGAGGTTCCCCTCTCTCCCTCTCTCAGATCAGCCTGGGTCTCCCACTTCCTTCTGCCCCACCTGGCCTGGAGAGGCTTTGCCCCTGTAGAGCACTGGTTGGGACAAACTGGGCTCAGTCTTGGGGGTCTTGATGTGAACTCAAACTCTAGAGTCCCCAGCGGTGTTTTCCTCATTTTTCAGTCTCTCTCTCAGCTCTGGTTCTCAAAATTTGCTGAACGTGTGAACCATGTGGAAAGTTTTTAGAAAGTACTCACTGGTCCTATTCCACAGGAACTAAATCAACGCCTTTTTGGGGTGCAGACTGTGCATTACTATTTTGTAGAATTACCCAGGCCATTCTAATGTGCAGCCAGGATTGAGATGACTGTGCCAGGGAGGCACAGTCCCTGATTTTATTGTGCGTAGAAATCACTGGAGGACGTGTTAACATGAAGATTCTGTTTCAGCAGGTCTGGGGTCGGGCCTGAGACTCTGCATTTCTAACAAGCTCCCAGGGAGTGCTGGTGCTGTTGGTTCACACTTTGAGTAGTGTGGGGCTAGATGACACCGGCCATGCCTGGCACCCTCTGCTGTCACTCTCAGGACACCTACCTGAAAGTCAATGAACTGTTCTTGCCACTGGGCTACGCTGCCCCATCCCAGTTTCACGGTCCACAGTTGCCCCTCAGCCAGATGGTTTTACTGTCTCTTTCCAGTCTCTTTGGCCCTTAAAACTGCACATCTTTCATGGAATGTATTTTCTGCCTTATCATTTGGATACTTTGCCTAGGTTTTACTTCTTTTTTTTTTTTTTGAGATGGAGTCTTGCACTGTCACCTAGGCTGGAGTGCAGTGGTACGATCTCGGCTCACTGCAAGCTCCGTCTCCTGGGTTCATGCTATTCTCCTGCCTCAGCCTCCCGAGTAGCTGGGACTACACGCACCTGCCACTACGCCCGGCTAAGTTTTTGTATTTTTTAGTAGAGACAGGGTTTCACCATGTTAGCCAGGATGGTCTCGATCTCCTGACCTCGTGATCCGCCCGCCTCGGCCTCCCAAAGTGCTGGGATGACAGGCGTGAGCCACCGCACCTGGCTAGGTTTTACTTCTATATATTGCAAGCCAGCCCTGATGTCCAGTGATCAACCTTGTTATCTGCACAAGCCTCGTGTGGCCGTCTGACCATAAGCGCTGCATTACTTGCATGAGGATGACACCTTTCCTCTCATGACTGCAAGCTGCTGATCACAGAGGCTTCTGTCCCTGTATCTTCCCACTCAGGCTAGGGACTTGTGTCTGACTCACTCAGTGAAGTATTAAGGCCGTGCTGTCTCTGCGCAGGTGACATACTTTAAGGAGGTTATGGGCTAGCCCCATGCTATGGGGATCTTGGCTTTTTCTCCTCACCCCTCTACCTTGGCCCTTCTATTCTAGGAGAGTGGCTCATTTTGTGGTCCCCCATGGTCATTCTCTTTTCAAGTCTTTGCCCCAAATGCCATGTGCTATCTAACATCCTCTCTGGCCCGCTCCACGCTTCCCACTGCAATGGCAGATTGAAGTCTGTTGCCTTTAGGAAGTGCAACCCACTCACCACTTTTTAAACATTTTAACATTTCTGGTGGGGTTTTTTTTTTTCCCCATTACACTTTAAGCTTCTCTCTAAAGGGTGTCACATGGGAAGCTCCCTTGGCTCTGAGACTGGAGCATTTGTTTGGTGCTTGGAGTACTTAGTGCCCTGCTCTGGTGGGCTCCCAAGTCTTTGCTGAATGATCTTCTGCTTCTACCTGCTTCCTGCCTCTGCCCAACCCATTATCGGGGCTTGTACTGTAGGGAAGAGAAGAAAGTGCCAGGGATGCCTGGCCAGAGGGCATGGAGGGGGACAGGGCAATGGGGTGTGTCCTTGTGGCTCATGTCCCCAGGCACAGATAACGCAAAGCATAGACAACTGATTGCAATAGTAAAGAAGAGATTCCAGAAAAAAGTAAGTAATATCTTAGACATTTTTAAAATAGCAGAGTAATTTTTTTTTGGAATTGCCACACTGAAGTTTTTCCCAAGTGGCTATGTGACTTTGCTTGACCAATCTGATGGAGACATGAGAATGTCCACTGACAAAGACGCTGTGGACCAGCAGCATAATCACTTTTGTAGGAATTACTGGGAAGAGGAGCACAGACGGACAAGGAGTGGAGAGGAGGAGAGGGGAGGGTGGCAGGGAACTGTCAGCAGCTGGTGTGGCTTCTGAACCAATATGCCAGCCTGGATTGCCGTGTGAATAATTAAGTGCAATTTTCTCCTTGGATGGGTATTCGATTTCAAAAGTTACCAGCTCAGATTTTGCCTGGGCTGTTGTCAGGCCACTTTCTTGAGAAATATCTCTGATGGGTATGTTCCGAGATCAGAGTGTGACAGCATCAGGGACTCCCAAGTTGAATTTATTTCATTTGGTTCCAGGAACAAACAGGAACTAAGTGATCTTAGAGAATGCATTGCTGACCTTGTGTTGAGCAGCTTCAAAATAAAGCAAAATGTTAGATAGCAATAAAGCCAAAAATAGTAGATAGCAGTGTCTATCTACTATCCAGGAGGAACAATGGCTGTTGGGCACTGCCTCCTTGATTAGTACATTGTTAAACTTGATCAGATAGCTTGAGGTTGTTCCAGTTGAGAAGGAGTGAAGGGCATAGAGAAGACCTGTGAGAACAGGATGTGAACCCTTTTTCCCTGCCCTGTGTATCCCAGCCTCTACTCTTCAACCCGTTTCCTGCAGTGTTAAGATAGTAAAGATAGTAATCATCCTCATCATTATCACTATCATCACTACCATCCCTATCAGTGCCACCACCATCTCCATCATTGCCACCATCATCACCACCACCATCACCATCATCATTAACATTCTCATCACTGCCACCACCATCATCATCATCATCATCACCATCATCACTGCCACCACCGTCATCATCATCACCATCACCCCCATCATCGTTACTCTTATCACCATCATCATCACTGCCGTCACCATCATCATCACTATCATCACCACCATCATCATTACCACCATCACCATGATCATCTCCATCATCACCATCATCATTAGAATAATCATCACCACCACTACCACCGCCATCATCGTTAACATTCTCATCACTGCCACCACCATCATCATCATCACCATCATCACTGCCACCATCATCATCATCCATCATCATCCATCACCCCCATCATCATCACTATCATCACCATCATCATCACTGCCACCACCATCATCATCACCATCATCACCACCACCACCACCATCATTACCACCATCACCATCATCATCTCCATCATCACCATCATCATTAGAATAATCACCACCACTACCACCGCCATCACCATCATTAACATTATCATCACTGCCACCACCACCATCATCATCATCACCTGCATCATCATCACTATCATCACCATCATCACCACCACCACCACCATCAATCATCATTACCACCATCACCATGATCATCTCTATCATCACCATCATCATTAGAATAATCATCAACACCATTACCACCGCTATCATCATCATCAGCATCACCACCATTAGCATAATGATCACCATCACCGCTACCATCATCACCATTAACATCATCATCATCACTAACATCACCACCACCATTATCATCATCATCAAAGCATTTGTTGAGTGACTATTCTCTGTAGGGCTTTAAAAAAAAGTGCTTTAGAGATATTAACTCATTTAAAAATTATTACAACTGCCTCAAGGAGGTGCTATTATTAACTCCTTTTACAGATGTGGATCTTGAGACATGGATATGCTCAAGGTCACACAGCTAGTACGTGGCTGAGCCAGCATCGAACACTGGCATTATTCCTTATTCCAGGTTGTGAAGTGACCAGCCAAAGGTGAAAGCAGCCAGGAAACATGTTTGATTTCTTATAAAAATCTGGATGTCTGGTCTCTCTTTAAAACGTAAAAGATCTGGCAACATTCAGCTTACATCCTTACAACGCAGAGGTGCGCTGGTAAATTTTTAACAACCAGCTCTCCAGGGGAGCAAAAATGCCCTTGATTCATAAAATTTGGCAGTTTTCATGATAGAAGGACTCTCACCATAGCCCATTTCAAGCTACACTCATGTGATGCTACTGAGATGCACACAACCAGCTCTTTTGAGCCAAGCTGGTCAAGGGTTTCAGTCCAAGAGTGTCCAGGCTAGCCATTTGTCTTCCTTCCTCTACTAACTGCTGCTGAACAGAACAAACCCAAAGAAAGGGAAAAACCATATTTCACCACTGGAAACCAGAGAAGAGCCTCACGTTCCAGCAACTTTCAGATCTTCACCAAGGAAGAGTGTGGACAAGAGTCAGTGGCTGTCAAACATGAGAGATGGAAAGACAGACCACCTCGGTGAGTGAAGGGACCTGGCAGAGCCCTTTGACTGCCTGTGGCTTTCGGGGCAGCTGGAGATGAAGGTGGCATGGATTTGCGGATGGTGTGAGCCCTACCTCTGTTCAGCTTTGCGGTTGCTTCAGCGCCCCACCCACAGCCCTACGTCCAAGCCTACCTGTGAAAACGACAGTCTGTAGGATGAGAGGTGACAACATGTGGGAGCTATGTGGATGGATACTGGCTCCTGCCAGGGCAAAGGGGACAGGGATGATGCTGGCTCAGTCATCTTTCCCTACCAGGGGCGACCTTTTGCTTGATGTTTCCTCCAACCCCTCTTCTGCCACCCCCTCCTCAATCCCGCCCTCTTGCCTTAGAAAAATGTCAGTCAAGCTAAATGCTTTCCTTATTCCTTTGTCTGGACCTGAAAAGATTACAGAAACCTGGGGGACCAAAGAGTCTCTCATAGCTACATTTTTCATTTTCTGTACTGTGCACATACTGTTTTGGAAATGAAAGCAAACACAAGCAACATTAAACCATTTTTGATTGTATGGTGTGCGGCACACACTGGGAGCACCAGGCACATCATTGTCCCAAGCACCTCGCCACAGATTTGATCATCACATGATGGCCTTGTGATTGCTTTGCTCTGTTGAGATAAGGGCAGGATGTGGGTTCTGAAACCAGCCACCCCTAGCAGGAGATGGGGGCGTTCAGCCTACAGGGAGGGGTATGGAATAGATGCTGGCAAACGATGTGCTTTATCTTGGGGATGGGGTTCCTGGGGGAATGGAGCCTGTGCAGCAGCAGTAAGAATCCCTGGGAGAGACCCCTGACTTGCCCTCAGCCACCAGTTTTCCTATTGCTCAGCCCCTCCTTCACATTGCTGCCAAATAGAGGGGCAATCTCCCTCCCGGGTGTCTCTGGGGGTTCCCTGCTGCCTGCTAAGGAAGGCATTTCAGCCTGGTATTATTGGGTTCGAACTTGCCTCTCCAGCCTTATTTTCTCCTTTGGCATTTTACCCACTAGAAACCAGATCCGTGCCCACATCTGTACCCGGACAGCGTCAGTGAGGGCACAGGGTGCACCTACCAACCCTCCCACTTTCCAAAAGTCTACCCATGGACAAGGTACAGTTCCCCTCTGAGGTTCAGTTTTTCCACATATACAATGGGGAGAATAGTGGCTTGCAGGGCCACGGTGGAAAGACGTGAAAGATCTTTCATGATGTGAAAGATGATGTATGAAAAGTGCCTGGTACAGAATTTCAACAAAAGCTTATTCACGTTCCCCTTTCCCCTTCTCCTGCTCCTATTGTTCATGGGATCCTGACCCAAATCCAAAATCCTCTCCATCTTTTCAAGGTAATGCATTTGGAAGTCTCATGTTCAGTCAGAATTGAAGTCACCTCTAGAACATTGAAAGTACTCACGTCTATCTCGAGAGCTCAATTTTTTTTTTTTTTTGTTAGAGATCACATTCTATTCAACTGGGAAACTTCACCTGTCTTTTGCGTAACACTTACTGCGTTGTAGGTGTTTAATAAATGCTTTCTGGATGACTTGAAAGACAAGTGGCATGCTTACATAAAATCTCACCCCAAAAGTGACTTCATTCAAAAAACATTCATGCTGTATTCCTCATTTTATTAAGCTGAGCATGGTGGAACAAGTTGCCCAAAGATTCCAAAAGGAAATAAAATAACTGAAATTTAAGCCTTGGTTTATAACCAAAGAACATGGCCTTTCCAAGGAGCTGAGCTCTGCCATCTTCATGTTTCTGCACCCAGATGAAGCAGGTAGGACAGATCTTTCTGCCCATTTTACAGAGAACAAAACAGAGTCCCAAAGCCAAGTAAATGGATCTACTTCGGTGGGTAACTGAAGGATACCCATTCTGAAGGACAGCCTCCCTGGAGCCTGATTGTAGAGGGTGGAGAAAGGGGCATGAAATGACAAGGGAAAAAGGGATGCAGATGCTAAGGAGAGGTCGGAAACAAGAGGACACAGACCTCTGCAGTGATCAACATAAAGATCGCAAGGCTCCCACCAACTTCCGGCCCCTACCTGCACCGCCACCACTGACAAGACCTCCACGGAGATTCGATTAAACTCATCAAAGCAGCCCCAGGCGCCAGTCTGAGCGAGGCCTTTGTAGATGTTGCCACAAGACTGCAAGACAATGTACAAAGATTAAATTACCGGCAGGCCAGGCTTATCAATACGTGTTGAAGTCATTCTCCATCCCCTTTATTGTAGATACTTCTAGTCCCCCTAAAGACCACTGGTCAGAAATTTGTATTAAAATTTCAAGAACAATTAAATGTTTGATGGTTATGGGGTGTCAACGGAAGTCACAGGATTAAACAGAACCTTTTCAAGACACTTGGGTGAAAATCCCTTTAAAATGTCATCAGGGTTGCATTATTGTTGATTCTGTAGCTTTCAAAATCCCAGGAAATGAATAAAAGATGATTTTTCTTATGCTATACAGACAAAAAGCCTTCCACCCAGCCTTTGTTATGCACTGAAGGAAAAATTTATGTCTGTATCTTAAAATCTATGCCCAACCACCCAGGTTTTTCCAGAGTGGTGAGGTAGCTGGAGACAAAGACAGGAGATGATAACATCTGTTAAAAAAACAAACAAACCAAAAAACACTAAAGGTAAATCTTTTCAAATGAGACTAAGGAATGAATTTACAAGGGAATAATGCATTTCTGCCCTAAAAGTAAAAGCCATCCTGGGCATTCAATATGAACTGGTAAGTGATGGGGCAACATAAAGGGATAGGTTTCTGGGGGACACTCATAAGGTCATTGGCAAGGAGACGTCATTAAAATACCAGGGAAAGGCAAATAATGGAAAAGTACCATTCATTTATTCAGCGGGCATTTTCTTTTTTCTTTTTCTTTTCTTTTTTTTTTTTTTTTTGAGACAGAGTCTCACTCTGTTGCCCAGGCTGGAGTGCAGTGGTGCGATCTTGGCTCACTGCAACCTCCACCTTCCAGGTTCAAGTGATTCTCCTGCCTCAGCCTCCCGAGTAGCTGGGATTACAGGCGTGCACCACCATTTCTAGCTAATTTTTGTACTTTTAGTAGAGATGGGGTTTCACCATGTTGGTCAGGGCTGGTCTCAAACTCCTGACCTTGCGATCTGCCGGCCTCGGCCTCCCAAAGTGCTGGAATGACAGGCATAAGCCACCATGCCCAGCCTTCAGTGGGCATTTTTTGACAATCAGCTCTGTGCACAGGTCATGTGCTGGACACAGGGGAGCTCAGTCTAAGAACTTTTGGTCAGGTTGAGGAGATAAGGTATATACATAAAAACAGGAAAATTACTGCATCAGTAGTGGTTTCATTGAATAATATAAACCACAAATGTCATGGAGTTCACAGAAGAGTGGGTCAGCATGCTCCCGAGTGATCAGTTTTGCTAAAGAGGTGAAAGTCAGATGGCAGCACAACAGCACCTCCCAAAGTTTATTCCACGGAACCATAGGCCTGAAAGATGCCCTTTGAAGAAAGGGCTTTTTGGTCAAGCAAATTTGGGAAACACATTCTTCAACCCATTTTGGCCCAGTTACAATTTGTATTAGCATTTAAGGGCTCTGAGAAGTCCTGTAACAAAAACATTAGTTTCACTGCATTACATGGCTAGGATGAGAGTCAGAAGATACGGGGATCTCACAGAAAACGACATGCTTTAGGACACACATGAGAAATGATGGCTTTATAGGACAGGGGTGTCTGTGTAGACAGAATGGAAGGGGTGAGGCTTTCCAGGAGGAGGAAGATTATGGAAGAAATACAAGCAGAATAATGGTGTGTGCAGAGAAAAATGACAGAGCCATTTTGATTGGAAAGTTGAATTACTAAAGGAAGTCATGGTTGTAAAAAGTCTTGAATTACTATGAGGGATCTTTGGAGGTTTGCAGCAGAGAACATGAGCAGAGCAATGGTATGACAGGATTGGTCTAACTGCCACATAGGCTAGGTAGGATGTAGGGCAGACTTTATTTATTTATTTATTTATTTATTTATTTATTTATTTATTTTGAGATGGAGTCTTGCTCTGTCACCCAGGCTGGAGAGAAATGGCACAATCTCAGTTCACTGCAACCTCTCCCTCCCGGGAACAAGCAATTCTCCTGCCTCAGCCTCCTAAGTGGCTGAGATTACAGGCATGCACCACCACGCACAGCTAATTTTTGTATGTTTAGTGGAGACGGGGTTTCACCATGTTGGCCCGGCTGGTCTCGAACTCCTGGCCTCAAGTGATCCACCTGTCTTGGCCTACCAAAGTGTTTGGATTACAGGTATGAGTCACTGCGCCTGGCTGTAGGGCAGACTTTGAAGAGGAAGAGAAAAATAAAACCCACCTTTCACTGAACTTCTGGAATTAAGAGATTTCTTTTTTCATTCATTGCAACAAATATTTATTGAGCATGTACTATGTGCTGGAGATGGTTCTGGGTCATGAAGAATCAGAACAAGATAGACAATGCCTCTATTCTCATGGGTCTCACATTCCCATGAGGAAAATAGACAATAAGCAATAACAACAAATCAGGCAGTGATAAAGCCCCACTGGAGTCTTAAAATGGGGGTGACATGGAGACTTCAGATTGAGCCATCAGGGACATTCTGTCTGAGGTGGTGATGGAAGTTCTGGGCTTTGTGTTTCTGTGCCTTAAATAAGGGTTCCCCAGCCTCTGGGCAACTGTCCGTGGTCTGTTAACGAACCAGGCTGCACAGCAGGAGGTGAGTGGCAGGTGAGTGAGCAAAGCTTCATCTGTATTGACAGCTGCTTCCCATCACCTGCATTATTGCCTGAGCTCCGTCTCCTGTCAGATCAGCGGCAGCATTGGATTCTCAAGAGAGCATGAGCCCTATTGTGAATTGCACATGTGAGGGATCTAGGTCGTGTGCTCCTTATGAGAATCTAATGCCTGATGATCTGTCACTGTCTCCCATCACCCCCAGATGGAATCATCTAGTTGCAGGAAGAGACGACCAGGGCCCCCACTGATTCTACATGATAGTGAGTTGTATAATTGTTCCATTGTATATTACAATGTAATAATAATAGAAATAAAGTGCACAACAAATGTAATGTGCTTGAATCATTCCGAGACCATCCCGCACTACTGCAGTCCATGGAAAAATAGGCTTCCATGAAACTGGTCCCTCGTGCCAAAATGGTTGGGGACCACTGCCTTACATTATTCCATTTCATTTGCAAAACAATCCAAGTGTCACAAATACTAAGTGGAAATTCAGAAATCGACATCCATGTTTAACTATTTACAATATTTAAGATATGGAATCAACCTATGTGCCCATCAATGGATGAACTCATAAAGAAAATGTAGTGTATACACACATTGCAATACTGTTCAGCCATTAAAAAGAATGAAATCCTGTCATTTACAGCAACAGGGATGGAACTGGAGGATGTTATCTTAAGTGAAAGAAGCCAGGCACAGAAAGACAAATACCACATGCTCTCACTCATATGTGATCTCATGGAAGTAGAGAGTAGAATGATGGTTACCAGAGACTGGGAAGGGTAGGGGGAAGGAGAAGATGAAGAGAAGGTTAATTGGTACAAACCTTGGTTAATTGGTACAAACATACAGCTAGACATAAGAAATAAGTTATCATGTTCAACAGCACAATAGGGGACTATGGTTACTAATAATTTATTTTATATTTTGTAATAGCTAGAAGAGGAGATTTGGAATATTCCCAACACAAAGAAACAATAAATCTTTGGGATGATGGTTATCCTGATTACCCTGATTCAATCATTATACATTGTATACGTGTATCAAAATATAACATGTACCCCATTAATATGTACAATTATGATGTATAAAAAAGATGTTTTAAAAATTCAATTTTTAACAGTGATTTTGAAAGCTTTTCAAACTGAAGACCCTTTTTATAAAATGAAAACCCAAAATATAAAAATAAACGAAGTGGAGTTTCCACAGGTGGATGCTTGTCACCCCCACAATTCTCTCCCACCCCAGGGCCTGCGGCTGAACCCCAGGACCCTAAAGTAACCCTTGTGTTTAGCTCACCACGTATCTCCTGGTCCTATCGGCGAGGCTGGGGCATTATCTTGCTGTGGGATGGTGAGCTTTGGGACTACGAGAATGGAAAGAATAGGGCAAAGGCCTGGAAGTGAGAAGGGTGCTGAAGGCAGAATCGACAGTGGTGACCAATTAGAGGTGGGGAAGGAAGGACATGAAGTAACCAGGGTGCCTGAAGCTTTCCACCAGGATCTCAGGGACAATGAGATAGTTCTTCCTCATGATGAGGAATCTGGCAGGGAGAAAGGAAGGGTGCTAACCACAATGCAAGAGAAGGGCATTCGAGAGACATCCACTGCTCCGTTAGAGAGAGACGGGACTAGGACTCGGGTGAAGCTGGAGAATAGACATGCCTCCATAAAGGAGCCATAGGTATACATATCACACTGGACATTATAAAAGAGGATCAGCAAATGAGACCGAGAAGCCAGGAGACCAGAGACTCAGGAGGAGGATTGTGTAAGTATAGCATTTCCGAAGTGAAGGGAGTAGGGTCTTAAGAAAAAGTGTAGTATCCACAATACGGCCGCTGCAGAGAGGGCTGGAAATAATTCCAAACACTTTCAGGTTTGGAACCGTTTGATGTCCCTGCAGTAGCATCTCCAAATTGAGGTCAAGAGGGGAAAGTATTGCGGCTATAATATAAAGGATGTTTCGGCACTAAAACTGCAGTCATTTTCAGAGAAAGTGGCTGGTTTTATAGGTTTTCCATCCAGGATAACAGAGTAAAGCAATAACTTTCCCTTTGCTTCACGTCTTTGCACTGTTCTCCTGTTCTCCCCAGCTCACTGCATGCCCAGTGCTCATGAGTTAAGTGAGGTGATGCTGCTTATAGGATTTCTAAGGCAGAGGAGATTGCAAGGGTCCTTGACCACAGCCTAGACTCTCCTCTTCAACCTCTCCCTTTGCTTCACTATAGACTCCCTCCCCATGTTCCCGAGGTATCACTTACCTGGTTACATTTTAAGCCTCTTATGCTTTTCCATGTCTACTACCACATCAGCTGGTTCCTCATTCCCTCTGGTTTGAATGACTGAGATGCTCTCACCAAAACCTTATCCTGCTTCCAGTCTCTTCCTTTCTCACTTCATGGGACCGCCAATCTTTATGCTTTTGCTCCAGTTCTGAAGCCTGCAGATTCTTTCTGCAGCCCCCACTTCAAAGTGAGATGCTTTCAGTGGCTTTCAGTCCTTCCCCTCCTTGTCTCCTGTTTTTGATCCTCTCTAAGGCAGCTTAGCCCTTGTTCCATATTTATTTCCAGCTTTAACTATGGACAGACCTGAACAGAGTATATTGCTGTGAGTGTCATGAATGACACATCAAAACCTCCCCTGGAGAAGTGCACAGCCGCTCTTCCCGACCTCTCACCCTTTTTCTCCTTCTCCCAGCTGGGTCCTGTGAGGAGGGCTCACGGGGTGAAGTCAGAATGAGGGCTGGGGACAGATACTGGCCACACATAGAATTTGGTCATGGCTTTAAAGCTGACATTCTAATGGGTTAGAACGTGTGAAAATACCGCATGCTCTCTCTGTCACCAACCCCAAAACTGAGCCTTGGTTGGGTCTCACATCCTCCACATGTCTTTCCTGACCAGCCCACTCTGTGGCTCTCCCCCTATTCTGGAATATTCCAGGGTCTAAAGTTTGTAGGGCACATGAGCACCCAGAATTATGCTATCTGGCTGTTAACTAGCTCCCCTGATGATAACATATATCCCTTGTCCCTCCAAATAAAATTGGGTTATTCTCTCTCTCTCTCTCTCTCTCTCACTCTCTCTCTCTCTGTCTCTATCTATCTCTCTCTGTCTCTATCAATCATCCATCCATCATTTATCTATCTGAAATCCATCTACCATCTACCCTCTCTCTCTCTCTTTCTTTCTCTCTCCATATGATCTGTTTTTGGCATCCTTCCACAATGCCCTGCACATGCTGAGCAATGGCAATACTCAATAAATTAATTGGATTGCGAGTGTTTTACCATAAAAAATAATTCTGAACAGCCAGAAAACAAAGGGAGAGGAAGTTTGCAAACAGCTTAGTGTGGCTGTTTGGTTACCTGGGATATTTGGTGTCCAGGAAGGGAACACCTTCCTTCTGGCGTGTTTCACTGTGGCTATGCTTAGTTATGATGTTCTATCCTGTGTCTAGCTTATACTCCATGAAAGCTTAGCCTATCGTTGAAAAAAAAAAAAAACAACAACAAGGATAGACTCCCCTGTTCACCCTGTACTTTTAAAGGAACTGGTGGGGTTAGGGTTCAGTGATTGGTTTTGATAGAATTGAGTAAAATGACTATTGTGAACCCTGCCCATGGAACCAACTTATCATTTCCTGCTTGGTATTCTAGGTGTGACTTTGAAGAAATCTGGCTGATGTTCTTCAATCAATACAACACGTCTTCTACATCCAAATGAGTGTATCTTTCAGAATGTTCCCTTTGGGAGACTACTTACTTCAGCAGTGCTGCTGCCATTGCTCAACTATAGAAGAATCTAGAAACATAAAAGAATCCCTAAGGCTGAGGTCATTTTTATAAAAGGGGGAAAAAACTCCACCTTTCTGTTCCAGCCCGACTTAAAGAGAAACATTATCTCAATGTGTTCATCAATAAAAGCAACTGTGCTAAAATTTAGGGGATGGAGACCATGTGGAAGACTAGTTTTTTGGGTCTAGATCCTTGCTTTGTTTACTTACCACGAAAAAACATGGTGCCACAGGATGCTGCAACTCTACACAACAAAATTATGCTACAGAAATGATTAAATGACAGAGGATGAATCTCATTTACAGAGTGCTATACGTGGTAATGGCAAGCATTATTTCTAAAATTATAACTACATTAACTTTATTTTACAGTCAATATATCACATGACTTATATATATATATGTTTAATCTATTTAATATAACCTTTTTTTTTTTTACTCCAGATTTACCTGCATGTCATCCTGTTGACAAAAGGGACTTACGGCAGTTTATAAAAACACATACAATATAACAAAAATAATGAGAGAGGGAGATAATCTGTTATTACATTTGTGTTTTAAAAAAAGAAGCTATGTAAGGTTCGGTTGTGAGCAGAATATTTCTGGCTAAAGAAGTGACCTCATGGGCCTTTTGTTTCTCTGGCTTTTCTCGGTGACTCAGAACCTGGAACACAGTGGTTCTTAAAAAATGGTAAGTGCCTGAATGAATATTAGCTTTGCGCTTGTCTTCTGTGGGCCTCTGTGCTGTGAGTCAGGGTTGATTAGCCTGCTTTCAGAAATCACGCCTGCCCTTGCAGAATATTCTGCCCCTGTTGATATTCTGGGGAATGTCCACTTCTACAGAAGAGCACAAATACGTCGAGCTTTTATGTGAAGACAACTGCCTTCATATTGGCTACTCGTGAGCCTTTCTGTGTTTCTAGGTCAAATAGGGAAATTAGGACTTTGGATATATGTTCAGTTTCTTCATTTTACAGATAATAAAAGGAAGAGCCAAAAAGATGAAGTCAGCCATCCATGGTCAGAGCTCATTGGTGGAATTAGAATACAAAGGGCTGTGCTTTCTTATCACATGAAAGCCTTATAGGGAGGCCAACAAACTCCAGGGTTCAAAGGTCCAACTTTACCATGAAGGAGCAAGCAGAGACCTCCTGATCTGGGCTTCGAGACCTGAGGAAGCTGGATCAGGGTGGCACGGATGCGTCTCAGCCCTGGTTTGGCTGCCCTGAGTTCCTATCCCCCACCCCCACAACCCAGGAAGCTGGGTGGAACTGTACCTTGTAATCCATCTGCTCTGAGCAGTTGAATACATAGACCAGGATGCCCAGTGCACGGCCCAGGTCCTTGGTGGTCTCGGTCTTGCCTGTGCCTGCAGGTCCTGCGGGAGCCCCACTCATGGTCAGGTGCAGGGACTGGGTGAGGGTGATGTAGCACCTGCCAAACACGGGACGGCATAGGTCATCATCCTTGGGGGCCCAGTGAGATAAGACTAAGGCTCAACGCCATGTGAGATCTGGCATAGCTTCTGAAAAGGAAAGCCAAGAGCCCTGCCCCTCTTGCCTGCTCCCCACAGCACTGTGGGGAGGACAATCTAGAGGGCAAGCTCATCACAGTGTTCCCTCCATACAGGGCATCAGAGGCTCCCTGTCAGGTTCTTCTTCTTTTGGGTCTGCTTGCTCCTCCAGCTCCATTTCTCACTGTTCCCCTCCTCTGAGACACAGACCTCTGCAGTCCAGTCACACAGAGCTCCGTTCCTCTGCCAGACACACTAGGACTGAGCTTGTCCCTGCTCCTCCCCCAACCCATCCCCCAACTCTTTGAGTCGACCTGGATGATGTTCCTCTTTAATCTTTGCCTGGCTAATGGCCACTAATTCCTTGGGACTCACATTTGGCTTCACCCACTAAGTGTTCCTGGATCCCCCAACACCGGGGTGAGTGAGCAGAGGCTCCCTCAGCTGAGCTAGACTCCACTTGAACTTCCTGTGACATATATTGTATATATCTTCAGTATGTATTTTCATAGGGTACATGAAGGCAGGGCAATATCTTATTCATTGTTTCATCTCCAGAACTTAGCACACTCTAGGCACATACAGGCCCTCAGAAACTATTTATAAACCATAAATGAATCTGTGAATGAATGGATCGCATTCAATCCATTTAATCCTTTTGGGACTCTTTTTACCAGTAACAATAAAATAAACTCAGCTTTAAGCTTACTTCTGGTACTATTAAAAAGGACTTATAGTTCTTAAAAAGTAATAAAAAATACCATATGATTCAGCAACTCCCCTCTTAGGAATTTACACAGGATAAATAAGAATACATGTTTACACAAAGACTTGTGTGTAGCACAATATCTATCTGTTCACAGTCCTTGTTCATAGCAGCAGTGTTCATAACAGCAAAAAACTAGAAACAACCCAAATATCTACCAACAGTGAATGGATAAGCAAAATGTGGTAATTCATAGAGTGTAATACCCTTCAGCAATATAAAGGAATGAAGTATCGAACATGCTACAGAATGGACGAACTTCAAAAACATTACTGTAAGTGAAAGAAGCCAGATATGGGAGATTGTATGTTGTCAGGCGGGGTGCAGTGGCTCGCGCCTGTAATCCCAGCACTTTGGGAGGCCAAGGCAGATGGATAGCTTGAGCCCAGGAGTTTGAGATCAGGCTGGGCAACATAGCAAAACCCCATCTCAACAACAACAACAACAACAACAACAAAAACAAAAAAACCCCAAAAAACCAATTAGATGAGTGTGGTGGAGTGTGCCTGTAATTCCAGCTCCTTAGTGGGCTGAGGTGGAATGATTGTTTGAGCCTGGGAGGAGGAGGTTGCAGTCAGCTGAGATCATGTCATTGCACTCCAGCCTGGGTGATACAGTGAAATCCTGTCTCAAAAAAGAGATTATATGTTGTCATTCCATTGATATGAAATGTCCAGAAAAGACAAATTAAGATAGCCAGCAGATCAGTGGCTGCCTGAGGTTTGGAGTGAGAGAAGGAAATTATTGCAAATAGGGTGAAGGAAATGTTCTACAACTGGATGATAGTGATGGTCACACAACTCTATTTACTAAAAATCATCCAATTGTACATTGTACACCTGCAGTGGGTGAACTTTAAGGCATGTAATTTATGCCTCAATACCTCAATAAAGCTGATAAAATTGTGCTGCTGTTTTAACTTTTTAATATCTAGCAAATCAATACATAGACTCTCAACTTACAGGCGTGGCTGTGTGGGAGGGTGTCCAAAATTAATTCTCTCTGTTACTGAATCTGATGTGGTGAGATGACCAGAGACTCTGAGACTCTGAAGATGCCACCTTTATGTCAGATGGTGGCTGGGTTTCTACTGTCTTGACTAAACCTTGGACTGAAATGGTTTTTTTTTTTTTTCTTTTCCTTTTAAAAAACAGAGACAGGGTCTCGCTATGTTGCTCAGGCTAATCTCAAACTCCTGGGCTCAAGTGATCCGCCCCTCTCAGCCTCCCAAAGTGCTGAGATTATAGGTGTGAGCCATTGTGCTTAGCCCCCAGATGGTTTTGAAAGTCTTTAAGTTCCCTTTTTCTCCTTTAATTAAGTGCAAAATTCCCTTATCTGTTTCAGCCTTTGAAAGGCTGAATGTTGCCCTTTAGACCTGCCACAAGGCACGATGAGGTGAGTCAGGCTTAGGGTAAAAAGTTGGGTCTGGTCTTGTCCTTCTTGGCCATTGTTACCATTTGGTAACACTTCTCTTTTTCGTCTCTCTCAAGCATTCCCAGCTAGATATTCACAGAGCCCTATGCGCGGCCTTACCTGCACCTGCCCTCCGGTGCTCTTGAGTTTCTGGCTCCAGGTGGATCCCATGCCTGCTACCTCTCCCAGCCTCAGGCTTCCTCTACAACTGCTCAGGGCCTGCCACAGCCCCCTACCTCCCAGGAGGACAAGCTGCCTGGACTAGCAGAGTCTTCAAGCCCCGACAACTCACCTCCTCACCTTCCTTCCCTCTCATTGCCTTTCTGTCCCACAGCTGTCCCCTCTGCCAGCTGAGGGCACATCACAGGCCCCTTTACTCTGGAGCTGTAGGGCTCTCAGAGAGTTTGGGAGTCCAGAAACACCATGTTTCACAAAAATATAAGTTGCATAGAAAAAGTTAAGAATTCCTGAAAATAAATACATGGGACTGGGTCCATCTCTTTTTGAGCATCTACTGAGCTTTTGGGGGAAATGTCAAAATATCATTATCTTTTGGGGGAAATGTCAAAATATCATTATCTTCCCCTCATAAGAACAGAACTCCAGAAATGAAAGGGATTTCCAATCTCCTACTTTACATATGGGGAGACTGGGGTTCAGGGAGGGACAGTGGGCTGTCTAGTGAGATTGAAGGCAGGGTCATTGGGGCTTTCACTCAGGCCATGAGAAAAAACACATAAAAACGAAAGACAGGACCGGGCATGGTGGCTCATGCCTGTAGTCCTAGCACTTTGGGGCCGAGGCAGGTGGATCACCTGAGGTCAGCAGTTCAAGACCAGACTGGCCAACATGGTGAAATCCTGTCTCTACTAAAATTACAAAATTAGCTGGGCGTGGTGGCATGTGCCTGTAACCCCAGGTACTCAGGAGGCTGAGGCCAGAGAATTGCTTAAACCTGGGAGGCAGAGGTTACAGTGAGCTGAGATGGTGCCACTGCACTCCAACCTGGGTGACAAGGTGAGACTCCGTCTAAAAGAAAACAAAAAAACAAAAAAAAAAAAAAAAAAGAAAGAGAAAAGAAAGAAAGCAGCAGTATTTCTATTTGTCACAAGGGAGGCTGCCATGACGCCTGGGCCACTGAGCCAGCAGCAAGTCCTTTGGGACATATCCCTGCTCTAGGATTCTCTCTGAGGCCCTGTTAGAGTGCTCATCTCTTTAAACACCCAAGCCAGCTCCTTCGATGTGCTCCTGCTTGTGAATGTGGGCCAGCAGACCATGCTAGAGCTGTTTCAGGCACGGACTCTGGAGTGAGACAGAATGAGTTCAAATCTTGCCTCACTATGAAGCGTCTGTGAGACTCAGTCAAGTTATTTAAACCTCTTAGCACCTTAAAAACAAAAGCATCCTTAAGATCTGTGACATCGCCTTTTCTTTGTACAAGGAAACTTAGATAAATTTGCTGCTTCAAAAGCAGTGGCAATTGTGACAATGGCAGAAGATCCTTAAGGAAGAGAGATCCTGGCCGATGAGTCCCAACTTGGATATGGATTGATTTAGTTTGGTTCCAGTGGGAACATGGGAATGTTAGCGTTGGAAGGGATTTTAAAGGTGAGGCTGTTGGACTCTTTCACCATGCTAGGTGCTCCCCCTTTAAATCCTTCAAATATGATCATATAGCCTTTTCTTTCAGTGAGAGGCACAGTTTATTATTCTAGAAGTCAGCCCATTCCACAGTGGGCTGGTTCTAATTGTTTGAAAGGTCTTCTTAACATCGAACTAAAATTAATCTTGTTTTCTTTGGGAAAATAACTTCTACAGGTTTTCTTCTTATCTGCCCCACCAGGGTCTTCTGAGGATACAATGAGACAAGATATTTGGAAGTGCCTTGAAAAGTAGGAAACCGATCAACTTTGAAGGTATTATTTTTGAGGCAATAAATTCTTTTTTTGATACAGATATTCAACTGGAAGATAAAGAAAATATCAAAGCTGCTATATCTTGATTTCAGCTATGAATAGCCTGTGCTTATCACAGAAAAGTGGTCCAGATAATCTTAGAGTAGAGTAGGTGGAGTCATACTTGGCTTGTATTAATTTTCTATTGCTGTGTAACAAATTACCACGTACTCAGTGCCTTAAAACAACCTCCCCTTGTTATCTCACAGTTCTGTGGGCCAGAAGTCCAGGTGGGTTCTCTGCCGAGGTCTCACAAGGCCAGACTCAAGGTGTCTGCTGGGCTGGACTATTATGTGGTGGCTTTGGGGAAGAGTCTGCTTCCAAGCTCATTCAGGTTCTTGGCAGAATTCACTTCTGAGGTCCCTGTTGGCCAGGGGATCTCTCCGTTCCTAGAGGCCGTTCTACCACCTTGCACACGGCCCCTGTCACCTTCAAAACCAGCTATGGCATGTCAAATTCTTCTCATGCCTCAAATCTGACTTTCCCTTCTGCTGACTGAGGGGCCAGGAGAAAGCTCTGTTTTTAAGGGTTCGTATATTATATTAGGTCTACCGAAATAATTTCCCTTTGCCATATAACAAAACACAGCCATGCGAATAATATCATCACAGTCACAGTTTTTACTCACACTCAAAAAGGAAGGGATTATGGAAGGGTGAGGGTCCTTATAGATCATTTGTAGAATTCTGTCTACCACATGGTTCAATAACCATAACTGAGGAATGACCATGAATGCAACAGTATCTACCTTCAGGGAGGCCCCGAGGCATACTCAGCTCACTGATGTTTAATGTCTTTACTCATAACTTGAATTAAGAAATAATTACTAGATAGACGATAGAACAAATTTCTAAATAATGTTAATGATGAAAAATGATGGGACAGACCCAACAAAATCCAATTTAAGAGGGACAAATGTAAAGTAATCTTCCAACCACGTGGATACATGCAGACTGGGCGAGATGTGGATAGATGAAAATCCATGTGAAAAAAACCCAGAGCTTTCAATAGGTTTCAAGCTCAACGTGAGAAATTGCATTAATAGAAATTTCCTTTGCACTAACCTAAAACAAATCTGTTCCTTTTACAACACTTTAATATTTAAACTTCGAAAATTTTTTGTTCTTGGCATAAATGCCCCCAATTCTAGGATCTATTCCTTATACCAACTGGTTTATGAGATTCTTCATCATCCAGTGCTCATCTTTTTCTTTGCCTATGCTAATTGGTAAATGTCTTTCTCAAAATGTGACAGAACTGAGAGCAATGCTACCCATATCATCTCTCTAGCAAAAATTATAGCATGCCTAGTAACTAAACTTGAGTAGTTATAATTACGCTTCTCATTATTTGTCTGCCTCAGATATGATTAGAAATTCTAGGAGTGATTTAGAAAACCCAAGAAAATCAAGAGTAAAACTTTTAGAATCTGTAATAGAGGGTAGTAAATGAGTAGAATGGAAGATAAATATATTGTAAATCATTTTTTTTCCCTGTACACAAGTGAAAAGAAAGTTAAAGATAAAATGAAGTTAGGCAAAGATTTCTTAAATAAAACACCAAGTGCATGGTCCATAAAATAAAACTTCATAAGTTGAACCTCATCAAAATTAAAAACTTTTGCACTTCAAAAGACACCATTAAGCTGGCGAGGTTGAGGAGAAAAGGGAACACTTATACACTCTTGGTGGGAGAGTAAATTAGCTCATCATTGTGGAAAGCAGTATGGCGATTCCTTAAAGAGCTAAAAGCAGGACTACCAGTCGACCCAGCCATCCCATTACTGGGTATATACCCCAAGGAACATAAATCATTCTACCAGAAAGACACATGCATACGTATGTTCACTGAAGCACTACTCACAATAGCAAAGACATGGAATCAACCTAAATGCCCATTAATGACAGATATGATAAGGAAAATACGGTACATATACACCACAGAATATTATGCGCCATAAAAAGGAAAGAGATCATATCTTTTGCAGGAACATGGATGGAGCTGGAGTCTGTTATCCTTAGCAAACTATTGCAGGAACAGAAAACCAAATACCACATGTTCGCACTTATAAGTGGGAGCTAAATGATAAGAACATATGAACACAAAGAAGGAAACAACAGATACTAGGGTCTACTTGGCGGGGAGGGTGAGGGAGGGAGAGGAGCAGAAAAGATAACTATTGGGCACCGGTCTTAATACCTGGGTGTTGAAATAATATGTACCACAAACCCCCATGACATGAGTTTACTGATGTAACAAACCTTCACATGTACCCCAAAACCTAAAATAAAAGTTTTTTTTAAAAAAAAACCTATTTTTTTTTCTGGAAGCTTTTTAACAACAACAACAAAAAAATGATGAGCAACAGACTGGGATAAAGTATCTGCAAACACATATGCAATATATCCAGAATATACAAAGAATTCTCAAACTCAATAAGAAGACAGACAGACCAAACAACAGACAAAAGATATGGGCAATTATTACACCCAAGAAGATGCATGAATGGCTAATAAGCATGTGAAAAGTTGCTCAACATCATTAATCATTAGAGACATGCAAATTAAAATCCAAATGTCATATTACTTAACAGTCACCAGAATGGCTATAAAGAAACAAAACAGACAATAACAAACATTGTCAAGGATGTGGAGAAATGGGAATCCTCATGTTGTTGGGGTAAATGTAAAATGGTGCAGCCACTTTAGAAAACAGCTTATCAGCTTCTCAAAAAGTTAAACATAAAAGTACCATAAGAATTTTCCTCCTAGTATTCACCTAAGAGCAATGAAAACATGTCCACACAAAGACTTGTACACAAACGTTCAGAGCGGTATTATTTATAACAGCCTCAACTGAAAATCATCTAAGTATCCATCAGCTGAATGGATAAATGCCTGTGGTATATCTATAAAATGGAATATTATTCAGGAATTAAAAAACAACCAACTACAGACACATACCCTGTGTTGAGTTGAACAATGAGAACACATGGACACAGGGAGGGGAACATCACATACCGGGGCCTGTTGGAGGGTGGGGAGCTAGCAGAGGGATAGCATTAGGAGAAATACCTAATGTTGATGACAGACTGATGGGTGCAGCAAACCACCATGGCATGTGTATACCTAAGTAACAAACCTGCAAGTTCTGCACATGTACCCCGAAACTTAAAGTATAATAATAAAAAAAATTATGTGGGGTGAAAAAAGCCTAGCATAAGCAACTATCTATTGTAAGATTCTGTTTATATGAAATGCCCAGAATAAGCAATGTTAAAGAGACAGAAAGTAGATGAGTGGCTTCTAGGGCTAGGGATGGTTTCCTGGTGGATGATAATTAACTGTAAATGATCAAGAGGGATTTTATTGTGAGGGGATTGACATGTTCTAAAGCTGACTTACAGTAATGGTTGCACTGAATAAAGTCACTAAAAATCATTGAATTGTACACTTAAGATGAATAATTTTTTGATATGCAAAATATACCTTAATCAAGTGGTTTTTTATTTTTTAATTTTTCTGTAAGTTATTGGGGTACATGTGGTATTTGGTTACATGAGTAAGTTCTTTCATAGTTATTTGTGAGATCCTGGTGCACCCATCACCCGAGGAGTATACACTGCACCATAGATGTTGTCTTTTATCCCTCGTCCCCCTCCCACCCTTCCCCCAAAGTCCATTGTATCATTCTTATGCCTTTGTGTCCTCATAGCTTAGTTCCCACATATCAGTGAGAACATGCGATGTTTGGTTTTCCATTCCTGAGTTACTTCACTTAGAATAATAGTCTCCAGTCTCATCCAGGTCATTGCAAATGCAGTTAATTCATTCCTTTTTATGGCCGAGTAGTATTCCATCATATGTATATACTACAGTTTCTTTATCCACTCATTGATTGATGGGCATTTGGGTTGGTTCCATGATTTTTCAATTGTGAATTGTGCTGCTATAAACATACATGTACAAGTATCTTTTTCGAATAATGACTTCTACTGCTCTGGGTAGATACCCAGTAGTCGGACTGCTGGATCGCATGGTAGTTCTACTTTTAGTTCTTTAAGGAACCTCCACACTGTTTTGCATAGCGGCCATACAAGTTTACATTCCCACCAGCAGTGTTTCCTGTTCACTGCATCCATCTGTAGCCAACATCTACTGTTTTTTGATTTTTTGATTATGGCCATTCTTGCAGGAGTAAGGTGGTATTGCATTGTGGATAGGAGATTTTGTTTTTATTATATATATTTTAAAAGAACAGGGAAATAAAGTTGTTTTAAATATAATAATAATAAAACAAAATCTTCTATAGCAACAACAACTTTAAAAAGACCCAGAGATCACATTAAGAAATAACCAAAATATAAAGATAAATTTTTCCAAAAAACATGATTGTACATATGAATAAACAGAAATATACCACACATTATAAAGATGGCTGTTTCTTCCAAATGAAGTTGAAAGTATTAAGGCACACAAATCAAAAACCCCAGTGGTTTATATTTTGGAATTTGTCATTTGAAAGAAGAAACAGAAGTGCTAAAAAAAAAAAAGAAAGTGGAAATGAAGGTAGATGATGCAGAGCTTTACCCTACAAATATTACAACTCAGGATAAAGCAAACATCTTTAAATACTGTGGTATAGAGAGGGACTGACAGACTGATGGAACAGAATACATAGTTTTGAGGTAGACTGATGAGCTTAGAACTTCAAATATGGTAGAGCAAACATCATAAATCATTAAGAAGAACTGGTTACTCACCAAAAAACATTAAGCCCACTAGTCACTTTGAAAACAAAAGAAACAACATTATATACTCCCCCCTGTCATTCCTGTGGGATTTCTTTGCCCAGAATATCACCCTTTGGAGATCCATCTCTCCTCCACAGCTTGTATTCTGATGGGCTGTCAATCATACCTTTCCTATCCTTGGGGCTGGGGGACAAGGCTCAGGATGGGCAAAATACTCAATCTCATTGGCTGCAGTGACTGGCTCAGAGATGGGCACAAGACCCAAATAGGACCAATCGGAGACCTCCCTCAAGGAATTTGCTATACATGCTGGGCAAGAGAGGGTCTCTCTTACTCCTGAGTCGGAAGTTACAAAGGCATAGGCATAGAGACCATCTTTCCAGTCTATGCAAGAAAGAAGTCAACATTCAGAAGACATAAAGTCATAACATATGAGAGAGTTTAAACCCCGATATCTCCTAGTTTAGGTCCCAGAGCTGGTTATACTGCAGCAAGCTGGACTCATTTTCCAGATGTATGAGATAAGTCTTTTTCTGGTCACTTCTATCACTGGTAACTGAAGATGTTTTCACAAAAATGTTTTGACTCACTTTACTCGGTAATCAAAAGATTTCCTAAATAATTAAAACAAGTTAAAGGAAAAATTAAAATAAGCTAGACTAGAATGAAATACAGGGGAATATTAAATTGATCATGAAACAAACATGGATTTTCTAACCATAAGAGTGATAAAAGAATATCCCAGAGAAAAATGGGCAATGACAGTAATAAATAATTAACAGGAGAAGAAAATCTAATAGCTAATAAACACATAAAAATGTTCAACCTATGAGTAATTAGTGACATCCAAATCCACACTTGATACAATTTTGAATAAAAGTAATTAAAAAAAAGTAACAGTAACACTTAATGCTGGTCAGGGTGTTATGCAATTAATACTTTAATAAACTTAGTGAGAGTAGGAATAACATTTTTTTCATGAACGATTTGAAAGTATGTGTCATCTAATTATTCTGCTTCTTGGAATCTATCATAAGGAAATAATAAGAGATTTTTGCTTAAAATTTTACATATAAGCGAGTTCGTACAGCTTTATTTTTAATAGTGAAAGCTTAGATGTAACCTAAATAACCCATAATATGGTTATGTTACATAAATTATGGGATACTTATAAATAGACTATAATTCAGCCATTAAAGTGTTTTAGAAAAATATTTAGAGAATATGCATAGTATAATGTTAAATAAAACAAACAATCTATGATGTTTAATATATAGCATATGATGTCAGTTTCATTTTTCAACCTTCTACATGTAGAATGAAACAAACTACATATTAACAATGGCTATTTCTGGGTGACTTTTATTTTCTTTTGTACAGAATACTAAGCTTTCCAAATTTTCTCCAGTAAAACCATCAGAGAAAATCTTAAAGAGAAAGCGTACGACTTTTGCTGGCTGTGTCCTTGCCCAGAAAATCACCTTGAAAGACTCTTGCATCAATTATATTTCACCTACTTGCAGGAGTTCCTGAGAAATTAAGGGGTACTCAACATTGATAAGCAGTTGATTAAAATAGTACTTAACACAGCACAGGGCAGAAAGGGGCATTTGTGTGTGAAGGTGAAGGAAGGGGAGCAAAGCAGGAGGAGATCATCCAAAGGTCGAGAAACGACTTATGAGAATTGCTTTTGTTCAGCCTGAAAAAACATTTCCATTTAGTTCTTCAACTTAGTGTGGTGCCGAAGTCCTGTGACAAGGGCTGAACCATTGCACCTATTTATATATTCAAGTCCCATCCAGGCAGTGAGAAATTCCAAAGAAACAGGCATAATCATTTGGATGTACTGTAAAACGGGTGTGCTTTTAATGAATGTGCAAAGGTTGTATGGATCAATTGTCCATTTGATTAATTCTTCTGGCAGGAGAGAATTAAATGTACTTAGGCTACACACCAGTAAAAGCTGAATGCTTTTTAAAATGTGATTTTCTATGTTGAGGCCAATTTTTTTCTGTGCAAAAAACATTTCTTGAGATAATAATGGAAGTCAATGAGAAAATGGAATTTGCCATATACATATTCAGCTACATACTACTTTGTCAGAAAAGCAACGAATGCGCAAACAAGGTGAAGGTCTGTATAGTATTCACCCTTATTTTAGCTAACCTTCCTTTCAAGTTCTTATTTGCATCGTTTCACAGTAGAGGCCATAAATCCCTATTTCAGAAATAATGCATCGTCGAAACTTTACCCTTTCCCTCTATAAGGTATTCAGCACTAGTGTACTAGAGACGTCTAAATCCAAAAGTGGTAATTATCTTCAATCCCTGGGCAAGAGCGAAAGCCCAGGGAAAAGAAAAATCTTGTACTTTTTATCACTTGGAATGATAATGTCTGATATGTCGGTGGAAAGGATGGAAATATTCTGAAGGCCTGGCACATATCTAGAGGCTCAGGAATCATTTCATTGCATTCACTCAAGGAGTATTTCTTGAATGCCCTTTGTGTGCCAGACACAGTGCTAGGTCCTGGGAGTACAGAAAAATTGAAGGTCAATGTTACCTTGGAACATATAGTCTACAGCAGGGGATAGATTTATCAAATTGCCCAAATACATGATGCCTTCATTATTCTGTCCCAAGTGGTGTAAACTCCCAAACTATTAGCTCATATTCCAAGACAGGAAGAAAAATTCATTGCAGTAGGGAAGACGGCTATACAGGACCTCCTTCCTGCTAATGACTGAGAATGGCCCTGAAGACAGATACTAGAGGGGTCCAGTCTGAATGAAAAAGTGGGAACCACTTTTCCTTTAACCCAGATAGGATGAGCTCCTCCAACTAATCGGCCCAAGTAACACCTGTAAGACTCCACCCCCCGACCCCCAACCCCAGTTGCTGCTTCCTTTACCATCTCGCTACCGAGAGATAGACATCTCCCTCTGGAAAGATGCTATTTGCATTTGTCTTAAGCTGAGGTAGGGAGGAAGATGGATTCCCAGCTAAAAGCAAAACACAGAGTAGCTGTTTCTTCTTCTTTGGGAGCCAAAACACAGACAGAGTCCTGGACAGACCTTGCCCCTAAGTTAACTTCCCTTGTTTGATTCTGTCTATTCTTGTGATCCTCAATATTTAAATGTCATTCATTCATTTGACGATTGTTAATTCAACACCTACTAGGGGCTGGGGACATAACAGCAAACACGATAGACAAAGGTTCTTCATTGCTAGAGGTTTACTTTCCAGAGGGGAATGCCAACAACAAGGAGGCAAGCCAGGTCATTTCAGAAAGGGGGAAACATCAAGATCAACAGAGGCTCTGTCAGGGTTACCTGCGCTTGCTCTCTCTCTCTCTCTCTTTATATACACACACACACATATATATATATATCTTTCTCCCTCTCTTTATATACACACACACATATATATCTCTCCTTATATACACATATATATATCTTTCTCTCTCTCTTTAGATACACACACATCTCTCTCTCTCTCTCTTTATATACACACATATATATCTTTCTGTGTGTGTGTGAGAGAGAGAGGTTGCCTTTTAGAAACAGTGGTCAGGGAAGGCCTCTGAGAACAGAGAGCAGAACAAAAGCATGAGAAGCTACCAGTGGAACAGATGGCCTTGAGAATGGCATTCCAAGCAAAGGGAAGCATGTGTGTGCAGGTGCTGAGGTGGAATGAACTCCAGGTGATCAAGGAACAGAAAGGAGGCCATGTAGTTGGAGTGTAGGGAGCAAGCCATCAGGGTGGCTGATGGGAACTACCAAGTCCCATGCAGAGTTCACATTTTAGTCCATGCACAGTTGGGACCCACTGGAGACAGTGATGTGCCCTCTAGGGGACACCACAAAAAAGAGAGCTACAGAGTAAGAGGGAAGCAGTTTGAGTGGGACTCTCCTCTCCCCTTCCAGACTGGGGAGAACAATGAATTAAAGAAATGAAAAACAGAGGAGCAGAGGAAACATCTTGAACACAATGCTTCAGCTATGAGGTGGTGAGCTATGAATCACGTTGGGATTTTCAAGTACTTGCTTTGGATTTTCCACGTCCCATTCATTCCATGAACCCAGTGACTGAAATTTAACTGAATTGGAAATACTTATCAAATACTTGGAAATCTATCTGAGGATTTGACTAAAATACAAGTGATATCACTGAGAAGAGGAAAAGAGAGAAGTTAAAAACTGGCAGATTCTATCTGGCCATTTTAACTGTAACTCACAATTTCTGACAATCTCTTCATTACCTACAAGTCATTCATCTCAGTGAACCAGTTATTCAGACATACAACGCCTTTTGGAGAAGAGGAGATTTAATGTTCAATGGAATTAGAAGGAAAGGGTATGAACTCCCAGTGGAATTTACAGAAATCTCAGCGGAATTAAAATATCATTTCTCCCACGCACCATGACTTATTGTTCTGCCCTCGCTCTCCTTTACCTGTGTTGTGCTGTCAGATGAGTGTTCATAAAGTACAGATTTCACACTCTGATGAAATTTCTCAATAGTTTATCACTACTTACTGGATAAAGAATATATTCTTCATGCTCTATATTCTGACTCCTTTATGGCTGACTACCTCCCCCAAAGTCTGAGCTCCCTCTTCCAGGAACATATCTTGAGTTTTCCCAGGTTCATGACTTTGCCCATAATATGCCATTTTCCAGCAATGTTTATCAGTAGCTCCTTAACTTTGGGGGACGCATAGCATTTTAATAATTAATGAATGCTGTATATCCTCTTAATAGAAAAAGTGACTTGTGAACAGATTTTTATACAATTTCATGGACACCCCAACAGTAATCTCATAACCTATTGAAATCCTACTGGAATCCAATACATCCTTCAAGCTCCAGGTCAAATACTATCTCTTCCATGAAGCCTTTCCAGTTCTTTTCCTCCTACTGTGAGTGGAGCCCTCTGTGCTCAAAGGGCTTTCTGCTGAGTCACCTGCTTGGAAATTTGTTGCATATGGCCTTGTACCTTATTTTATACTATGGCCTTGTACTTTTCCCCTTGGTGATATATAAATTTTTATCTACATATGTCTTATTTCCCTCATTAGAGCTGGAGTTTAAGGGCAGAAAATGTTTTAGTCATCTTAGTATTCCCAGTGACTTGTTCGGTGTCTGGCGTGAATTCATTCATGTGTGAATTAATATAAGTGATGGAAATGATGTCTTTCTAAAAAAAAAAAATGTGAGCTACTGAATGGTTGGAACTACCTTGCTTATTTCTTTGCATTCCCAGAGTAAGAGGTACTGAATAAATGTGCCAGTTAATTGATCAACTGATTGACAAGAAAATAATAATAGGGATTGATTACTGAGCACTTATAAACTAACCTCCTTAGGAGTATTACTATCTTTTTATGTGCTTGTTTTAATGAACCATATTTATTTTTATAAATATGACTGGAAAGCAAAATACATTATTCACTTAAGAGTTCTTAATTAAATTGCATTATGACATTGTCAAGAGAATAGTTTTAGAGAGTTATTATAATCTTTGTGCAGTTTAACATTCTAAGGTATATTTCTTAACTTCAATGAATATAGAGAGAAATACCTCTTTGCATTTTGTAAATGGAGGTGAGGGGGTTACCAGTATGCTTTTTAAATTGATACATATTTTACATATTTATGGGGTATATGTGATATTTTGTTACATGCATAGAATGTAATGATCAGTCAGGGTATTTGAGTTATCCATCATCTTGAGTATTTATCATTTTTATGTATTGGGAATAACTGAAGTTCTCTCTTCTAGCTACTTCCAAATATACAATACACTGTTGCTAGCTATGGTCATGCTATTCTGCTGTTGGATGACAGAACTTAAATACTTTGATCTAATTGTATGTTTGTATCTGTTAACCTACCTTTCTTCATCTCCCTCCTACTCTCCCTCCCAACATTACTGTCTTTAATCCTTACAATAATCATGGAAGTTGTGAGTTACCACTTCCATTTCACAATGAGGAAACCAAAACTTAGGTCAATTTTTTTCATAATCAAACAGCTGGAATATGTTAGGGCTGGTGTTAGAACTCGGGTGTCTATGACCGCTTAGTCATTCCTCAAAAAGTCATGACTCAGTGATTTGCTCTGGGATTTGTTCTAAGAAAGGCCCTGCCCTACATCCTTTGAGTTTCACTTTAAACCAGCTGTGTTGAGTCAGGCCCTTTCCCTGTAGCTCTATGGACAAATAGCAAGTGACTGGGACTTTGACCCTAGATGTCCACTGGCTGTCCTGAACCAGACAGCAGGAAGACTGTCAGTGGTTGACACCAGTGCTCACCTGTCAGTCAAAGGTGTGATCACCAGGCGAGGTGTGTTTCCCAGGTACTCATAGGAATACAGAAACTGGGCATCACAGATGTTGGCAAAGCAGTGTTGGACCTCGTCATCCCAACGATGGCGCAGCTGAGACAGCCACAGGAAAGCCTGGGCATTGTCTACCTAAAGAGAGAGTGGTAGAGTAGGTGGGTAAATCATAGCAAGCAGGTGATCCCTTGGCCACAGGACACATAGAGGTCTGATGCCTTGGCTGCTGACTGCTGCTAAAGTGTGCAGCATGCTATGGCCGCCACAGTATAGAAGGCACAAGCTGCTCTGATTACAGGATTCTATCCCAGACCAAGGGAGGTGGACCACCTGAGGTCAGGAGTTTGAGACCAGCCTGACCAACATGGAGAAACCCCATCTCTACTAAAAATACAAAGTTAGCTGGGCGTGGTGGCACAAGCCTGTAATCCCAGCTACTTGGAAGACTGAGGCAGGAGAATCGCTTGAACCCAAGAGGCGGAAGTTGCGGTGAGCTGAGATTGAGCCATTGCACTCCAGCCTGGGCAACAAGAGTGAAACTCCATCTCAAAAAAAAAAAAAAAAAAAAAAAAAAAACAGTAGGAGCAGCCACTGTTATTCTCTCCCAGCTGTCTGGTCAGTGCTGTACAGACCCTGGGGCCCCCATATTTTGGTCGTGTGCAAGCTGTTCTCAGTGTAGCTGGCCACAAAAGTGGGCACCCCTGGATGTTTGGGACCCACCTTCTGAGCAATCATCTTGGCTACCACATCCCGGGCATGCACATCGATGGTGCAGATGGTCATAATCTTCTGCCGGTCTCCCCTGGAGAGCTGGCCAATCAGCATGGTGATGAGGGTTTTGAGCTGAGCCACTTGCTTCTTGTAATAGTCCTTCATGGCACTCTCATAGCCTTCCTCCAGCCTGGCAAATGCCATGCCCACTTCTGTTGTCCACCAGATCTGAGTACAGGTCAGGGCCACCTGTGGCAGCAAGAGTTGCCTAGTAAAGCTGTTACCATGGCTGTTTCCAACCAACCCACTCATCACACAGCAAGGGCTCAGGATGTAATTGTGTGGGTGACATGAGCCCTATCCCTCCCTCTTCCACCAGCACTGACTAAGTGAACCATATGCTCTAAACCCTTGAAGGTGTGAAGTTGTTATAGCACAGGTGGGAAAGCACTTTCCGCTCTTGAAAAATGTATCATTTGGTTGAGAATAACCCAAGATTGACTCTGATCAAGGCCGGTGGCTTCTAAAACTTGTGACGTGGATGATACAGTCTTTTACTTCCCGGAGTAGCAACTTTCCCAAGCTTGGGAAGACAACAATATGTTGCCCAGGCATCCCAATGTCACACACTCTTTGCTCTGCTCCTCTGTGGTCTGACAATCGAATTTAGTGAGTCACTACTGATCATCTATGGCACACGTTTGCTCTTCTACCATACTTTCACTATATTTTAAAGATATTTTAAAACGTCAAAGTGCCTATTTTTAAATGCCAAGATGAAAGATACTGAAATTCAATGTGGTTGATACGATTTGCATTTTTGGAGATTAAAAATAAATAAATAGAAAAAGCAATTTAAATACATATTTCTTCCATTTGCTGGAAAGCTTTGTATAGAACGTGCATAACTTTGATTATTCATGGTGGCGAATTTAGATCCATTGCTCATCTGCAGTATCATTTGGTTTGGGGGACACCACGCTAGATGACATTTACTGCAATAGGGGGAGGCGACACTTTCTCTTGTCTCAAAATTCTGATACAGGTAAACAAGGAAGCCTGATGGGAACCATTCCCTTTGTGCAATGGAGAATCTTGTTGTAGTAAACAGCACCATTTCTGTTCATCTATTTTTTTCCCTTTGAGTTTATGTCCCATTAGATTTTGTTAAAGAAGCTCCACCTCATTGGCAGTCTTACCGGGACAAATTGAGAGGATGATCCAACCCTACTGTTAACAAACACCTCTTCTTCTCTGCAGTGCGGACTCCTTTCTCCTTTCTTCATAGCTAAGTTTCTCCCTGCTATCCACATTCACTGTGAACACTTTCTTTTTTATCTTTTCTTTTTTTTTGAGATGGAGTCTCACTCTGTTGCCCAGGCTGGAGTGCAGTGGCGTGATCTTGGCTCACTGCAAGCTCCGCCTCCCAGGTTCACGCCATTCTCCTGCCTCAGCCTCACGAGTAGCTGGGACTACAGGCGCCCGCCACCTCGCCCGGCTAATTTTTTTGTATTTTTTAGTAGAGATGGGGTTTCACCATGTTAGCCAGGATGGTCTCTATCTCCCGACCTCGTGATCCACCTGCCTCGGCCTCCCAAAGTGCTAGGATTACAGGCGTGAGCCACCGCGCCCGGCCACTGTGAATACTTTCTACCTTTTCCCACTCCTCAGCCCCTGCAGTGTGGCCCCTTCCCTACCACTCCCCTGAAATGGCCTCACCAAGTTTATCCATGAACCTTCTTCATCCTCTTTATTTTGCTTGATCTCTTAGAAGTGTTTGACATTTCCAACCTCTTACCTGCTACCAACAGTTTCTTGCTTGGTTTCCATAATTACTGTTTCCCGGTTTTCCTTCTGTTCCCAAAAGACCATTTCTCATTCTGTTTTCCTGTTTCCTCCTTCCTCCTCCTCCGGCTCTGAATGATGCTCAAGAATTTGTTCTGCCCTCTTTTCTCATTCTACATACTTTCCAAGGGCAATCTTATCTACTCTATGACTTCGATGACTACTAAATGTCTGCAACCCCCAAACACAGCAACACTACTACTATACCGTTAACCGAGGGAAGGAGGAGCGGCATACTGTAGCCAGAGTTACTTTAAACATTTCTTGTTAGGTCTGTTATTCTCTCTTATTATGCTCCTGAGAAACCTATAAAGAATTCGGATCTATCTCAGAATCAAGTCAGACTCTCTCACATGGTCTATAGGAACTGGCTTCCAGAATCCACCTGCAGCCTTTGCTCCTCCTCCACTTACTCTGGCTCAGACACAGCATGCTCACCCTGGCTTCTGAGCCAGGGCTCTTCCTCCTACTTGGTTGCTCTTTGCTCCCATTTTTAGCTTGCTAACTCCTGCTTCACATCTCAGCTTTCATATCATACGCTTAGGGCATGTCCCCAGACCTCATGAACTAGCTGTATGCTCCCAGAGTACCCTGAGCCCCCGCTATTAAAACACCAGTCATCACCGGGCGCGGAGGTTCACGTCTACAATCCCAGCACTTTGGGAGGCTGAGGCCAGTGGATTACTTCAGGACAGGAGTTTGAGACCAGCCTGGCCAGCATGGTGAAACACCATCTCTACCAAAAATACAAAAAAATTAGCCGGGCGTGGTGGCGCATGCCTGTAGTCCCAGCTACCTGGGAGGCTGAGGCAGGAGAGTGCTTGAACTTGGGAGGCGGAGGTTGCAGTGAGCTGACATCACGCCACTGCACTCCAGCCTGTGGGACAGAGCAAGACTCCGTCTAAAACAAACAAACAAACAAACCAACCACCAGTCATATGTGTCAGTAATTCAGTTCCACACGAGCCTGTAAACTCCAGCAAGACAGGTTTCATTGTCTTGTTCCCTGCTGGTGCGTCCTGTGCTTAGCACAGAGCTTGGTGCACAGAAAGTAGGCTGGCTCAAAGAGTTGAACTGTTGACATTTTCTCCCTTCTATAGCCAATGAAGGCAAAAAGAGATCACCCTTGATTTCCCAAGGTCAGGGTTGACTTAGGCCATGGTTGTCAATCCCCCTGCTCCCACCTGCTGAGCCCTCACAGTTGTCTGGGATTCAAGCCCCCTTGGCTGTGAAGCACGCAGCCAGCCTGATGTCTACCAGCTGCTGAAGGCTGGAGGAGGCTGTGGAGGAAGACAGTCCTGTGGAGGATGGGGGCCCCGTTAGGAGAATACCTGAGCTGGGTAGTCAAAGAGCCACTGCTCCCTCGGCTTTTCTTCATAGGCAGTTACACCTTCTGTCATCTCATGCCTCACAGTGGCCTTCATGTGACCGAGGACATGGTTCAGCCATATTTCCACCTGAAAGAACAACTCGGGTTAGAAACTGGGTGCCTAAGAAGTTTTGAGGCTGGGCGTGGTGGCTCACGCCTGTAATCCCAGCACTTTGGGAGGCCGAGGCGGGAGGATCATGAGATCAGGAGATTGAGACCAGCCTGGCTAACATGGTGAAACCCCGTCTCTACTAAAAACACAAAAAATTAGCCGGGCGTGGTGGTGGGTGCCTGTAGTCTCAGCTACTCTGGAGGCTGAGGCAGGAGAATGGCGTGAACCCAGGAGGCAGAGCTTGCAGTGAGCTGAGATTGCGCCACTGCACTCCAGCCTGGGCAACAGTGCAAGACTCTGTCTCAAAAAAAAAAAAATTTTTTTTTGATTAGTCCTACATATTTTCTTCCACTCAGTCTGAGGGAGTGAAGGAAGGGGAGTCCAGACATTGTCCACAGTCCCAAGTGGCTGCCAGAAGGTGCAGAGGGATGTGCTGTTTACGTAATCCGGGATGGTGATAAGTGAGACCCAGACTTAATTAATAGCAGGCCGATGTGTGCATTTGGAATATGCAGGACAGACTAGCAGGTTAAGGGGGTGGAGGCTGTCACCCAGAGCTCATACAAGGAAATAGAAATCTGGGTTGAGCTGGGTGTAAATAAGTCAGTGGCTTCTTATGACCTTGTCCCCCCTGAGTATGAAGTACAAACCAAGATTGTATTCCCCAACTAAATGCTTTCTGGGTCTACAGAAAGAACACATTGTGAATGAAACCCCAAGGCCACCCTCATATAACTGAGAAGCGATTATTTGCTGGCACTAGAATTGCTTTCTGAGATATAGGTGATAAGGGTGGAACTCTGTAAAATATCCTTACTTCAGGTGTTATTTGGCACTAGATGAGAATCCCCAGGGGCAATGCTTTGTTGGATTATTTCAGAAGCTTACACTTCAGCGGTGGTGCTAATGGATGGGAAGGAGGCTTAAGGGGAAAATGGTCCCATGGCTTGTGTCCCTTGCATTGGGCACGGAGATTTGGAAGAAGCAGTTCCTGGAGCAGGGTGGTAGTTGGTTCTCCAAGGGGAAGGCTGTGGGAGGAAGTGACACTGAGGCACATTTGTGCAGAGAGGGGACATCTCAGGAAAGCAGTTGGTTTCAAGAAAGGACATTTTTCTCCCAGGGAAGGTGTCAGTGTCCCAGATTCCCCCACAGGATGCTCTAGGGGTTGCCATGTTAATGTCTCCTGGTGCCACTAATCATTTTAAAATCCTTTTCTCATTGACTTGGGTAGTTGTTTATGTGCATTTTATTTCCCTCTGCACAGGTCTTTGGTTAAGGAAAAGATATGAATGTTGACATGTGTCCTTCCCCGAAAGAGGAAAGTAGGGCACCAGCTGCTGCTCCAACGTCAGTTCAAGTCAAAGAAGCTGGCTCTTGGAGGGCACCGACAGCAGCTCTGGACCAAGGCCAGAAAGGCCCTCCTAGAGTTGATGCTGATCATATTTGAATGAAGGCATTTGAGAGAGAAAAGCAGAAGGAGGGAAAAGGGCTATCGTGTTACCTGCCCGCTGCAGTCACAGGGCTCACTGAAAGCCACATACTCTTCTTCTTTGCTGTACATGCCAAGGCTTGTCTTGGTTGGTTTCCCACTGGCATCTAGCTGGAATCGCATCTTGGCCATGTTGTCAAAGAGTTTGGAAAGGTGACGTTGAACCTATGAAGGGAAACCAGGCCAAAGGATCATAGAACGTGTTCGGGAAGTCGCTTATTACAATTGTTTAGAGGCCTGCCATGTGACAATCATTGTGAAAGACACAGTAGTGGATACCAAGCATTTAGAAGGAATTTTGTGGGAACAACGCTGCTGTGAGGACAGGAATAAAATGAATCCGTAGAAGTGGCCAAAGAAAGACTGAATGAAACTAGTGAGAGTAGTGCACTAGCTACAAACCAAGTAAGCCACAATGGTTTGACTAAATTCTGCTTGGTCTACTATAGATAGGACTAGATTGAAGAATAATATGATGGGGAAGTTGTAAACCTTCTTCCTAAGAAAACACTACCATGGTACAGGAAATGAGCAGAGGACCATCTGGTAGAAAAATGCTAACACACACCGATTCTGGAGAGTCAACAGTGGTGGTGACAGTGGCCTGTGGAAAAAGCCACCCTATTCTTTTTTTTTTTTTTTTTTTTGAGATGGAGTCTTGCTCTGTCACCCAGGCTGGAGTACAGTGGTGCAATCTCGGCTCACTGAAACCTCCACCTCCCAAGTTCAAGCGATTCTCCTGCCTCAGCCTCCTGAGTAGTTGAGATTACAGGCGAGTGCCACCATGCCCAGCTAATTGTTGTAGTTTTAGTAGAGACGAGGTTTCACCATGATAGTCAGCCTGGTCTCGAACTCCTGATCTGCCCGCCTTGGCCTCCCAAAGTATTGGGATTATGAATCCGTAGAAGTGGCCAAAGGAAGACTGAATGAAACTAGTGAGAGTGGTGCACCATGCCCAGCCCTAGCCACCCCATTCTTGAAACCTCTTCAGTTCAACAAACACACATCAGAAGGTTTCCAAGCAGGGCAGGCATGCTCATGGTAAGCATAAAGTCTGGCTGTGTCGGGCTGCTCCCAGGCATGGTATCTCAGGTGTAGAGGTCCTCTACAGTGATTGCCTGGGGCAGTAGTGCTAGGAGGGATGCTGGACAGAGCTATGTTGTGGTCCTGAGGTGAAGAAAATGGCAGACTGAAGGAAAAAGAATAAACAGAACCTGCTTATTCAAGAGCTTCTTGAATAATTACAAAGGGCCCTCCAGTTGCTGGTATCCTAACTTTTAATGCTAAATTTAGAACAACCAGCTCTCCAGCTTATGAGATGAGAGGACAAATCTAAGAGTATTTAGGTAAACTGTGAAGGTACCCATGGAGACACCACCCACACTGATTTGGGACAAATACCAAGATAGACCTTTCTTTGTTGAAAAAAAAAAATAGCAAATTAAAAACAACAACAATATAGGACCTATGAAAATATCCCAAAATTTAAAAGGAGAAAACAGGACTCAAGAGTGCAAATAAGAGCATATATATAAAAAATATACAATGTATATATGTTATTTTATATATAATATATAATTAGTATGTATAATATATATTAATATATAATTATTAGATATATAATATATTGCTATTATAGTAATAATATAATATATTAATATACAATATAGTAATATAATATATCAATATACAATATATTAATATAATATATCAATATATTATTAATATATAATTATATATTATATATCTAAATTTTATACAGGTATATATACTATATGTGTTATAAAGTAACATAAAATTTTTATATGTATAAAATTATATATATAAATTATATATAAAATTTTTTATATATAATTTTTATCTATATAATTTAAATATAAAATTTTGTGTATAAAATATATATAAATTTTTAACTTTTTTATATATACAATTTTATATATAAAATATATAAATATATAAATTTTATATATAAAAATATATAAAAATATATAAATTATATATATAAAATATATATATAAATTTTTAACCTTTACATATAATTATATATAACTTTACATAAAATTATATATAAAAGTTTTTAAACCTTTAATAATGGAAACGAATCAATTTGGAAACCATCACTTTGTTTTACCTTCAATTAAATTAAAGAAACATGAAGTCCATAAAATATGTGAAAGATGACTTGGCAGAGGTAGAGAAATAAAGAGACTAACAATGGCAGAGTACAGTTTATAGCAGTATTAACAACACTAAAGTGCTGAATTGACACAAAAAATTAAATATGTTGGAAGAGTTTGAGAAACTTAGTGATAAATGCCAAGGAAGAGGACTAAGAGATAAAAATATGATTAAAGAGAAGGTAACGTATATAGCGTGTATAAAGTGGAATCTCAGCTTATGGAAGTATGATAAACCTGGATGAAAAAATATACAGATAAATGGAATAGATATAATATTTAAACACATGCTAGAAGAAAACTTTTTCCAGATCATAAAAGCTCTGGTTTTCAGATAGGACAAAACCTTATCATGTTTTAGGGATAAATGAACAAAATAAAGCAAGTATATAAGCATACAAATTTTGATAAATTAATTTAAATTTTATTCTCTACGGGGACCTAGATAGAAATTAGGCTATCTAGAAATTTTCTGTAAAGCAGGCAGGCCTCAGATGACTTCTTTGTAACAACAAACAGCAGAGTGATATCTGCATGGATTGAGAGGTAGTCACTGTGACTCACGAATTCTAACCCTAACCATTCACTTGCTCACATGTGAAATGACAGAGTCACAGATATAGAAGGTATTAGGATGTATTCCACCATGCTTCACCTCTTAGGGTATGGGGACTACTCAAAAATGTACTCAAATCAAATAAGAAATGAATCAACGTAAGTAAGAATGAGGCCTATTCTGGTGGCTCATGCCTGTAATTCCAACACTGTGGCAGGCCGAAGCGGGAGGATTGCTTGAAGCCAGGAGTTCAAAATCAGCCCAGGCAACAAAGCAAGACCCCGTTTCTACAAAGAATTTTAAAAAATTAGCTGGGTGAGGTGGCTCACGCCTGTAGTCCCAGCTACTCTGGAGACTGAGGTGAAAGGATCGCTTAAGCCCAAGAGTTTGAAGTTGCAGTGAGCTATGATCATGCCACTGCACTCCAGTCTGGGTAACAGAGCAAGATCCCACCTCCAAAAAAAAAAAAAAAAAAAAATTAATTAATTTTTAAAAAGAGTGAGGTATAAAAAAATCTGGCAGTGATCTGACCCCTTCTATACATAGAATGAATAGAAATACAGTTATAATACAGAATCCTAATGCATTAACAATAAATATTTTAACACCACCACACCTGGGCTACTTTGGAAATATTTCCATCTATAGGAAACAAAGAAGTGCTATAACTATCAGGGATAATCTCTCTTTAGTACTTGCTTCTTATAAACAAATCAAAACCTAATTTCACTGTTAGAAAGGGTAGGTCAAAGGCAAAAAAACTTATGCGTGGTTCCATCCTTTGGCTCTGTTTGAGAAGCTCTCGTCTGTTGTTTGTGGTGAAGCGAAAGGGGGGAAACTTGGCAAATCTAACAAGACTACATCTGTATCTACCCTTTGAACCAGCAATCTCACTATTAGGAGTTTACCTGGAAGACATACGCCAACAATACAAAGTCCAAGGTTATTCAATGCCACATTATTCATAATTACAAAATGTTATAAATAACCTATGGTCAAACTATGGTATATCCACGGAGTATGATGCAAATATTACAAAATGAAGGAGATATCTTTGACTTGATATGGAGTGATTTCCAAGCTATATAGCTAAGTAGAAAAAAGCAAAGTGCCAACAGGTAGGCGTAGCATGCTACCTTTTGTGTATGAAAGAGCGGGAAATTAGAAAATGTACATGCATGAATGTAAATATGCATTTGCTTATTTTTGTAAAGATAGACATAGGAAAGATAACCCAGAAATTAATGAAATTGGTTACCTATGGGAGCAGAGGCGGTGATGGCATGAAAGGAATAGAGGAGGGAAAATTATATATCTGAATATATACATATCTTTTTGCATCGTTTGACTTTTGGAATCCTATCAGCATCATACATATTCAAACAATCAAACAAACAAGTATGGGAAAAACCCTAACACTGAAAGCAAAAAGAAGCAAATGAGCCCAACTATACTTTAAATGAATAACAAAATCACATCAGGATAAAGAACTAATCCAAGCATTTTGAGACCCAGACAATGTTGAGAGCAGAAGTTCTCACAGTGTAGTCCCTAGACCAGCACTATACTGGGAAAATTCTTAGAAATGCAAATTCTCCAGCTCCACCCAGACGTAGTGAATCAGAAACAGTGGGAGTGGGACCAAGGAATCTGTACTTTGACAAGCCTTCCAAGGGATTCTGGTGCACTCCCAAATTTCAGAACCAATGTCTGTAGCTCCAAATTACCAACACTGCTTCAATTAGTTACTTTAATACTCACAAAACCTTCTAACACAGCAGGTTTCTTCTGTTTTACAGACGAGGAAAGTTTGTTGCTAAGAAGTCACATGTCCAAGACTCTATGGTAGTAACTGTCTAGAACCAGAAGCCAGAACCCCAAATTTTAGGCTTCTCATATATGCTTTTGCCAATAAGCCTTACCTCCATATTCAGTTAACATAACTTCCAATCTTACCTCCCTATAGAAATTTTAGCTATTGAATTTGGCCAGTATTTCCTAGATCACTCTTCAGAACCAGACTGAAGGCATTCTCTGCCAAGCCTTAACCATGTCCACCTTTGCCATACTCAAAGTTTCTCAGTTCTTTGTTAGGGATTAGCCTCTGATGGGCCAGAGGGCATGCTGAACAGCAATACTGATGGGGATTAAGAAAGCTCCGAGGTGGCCAGGCACAGAGGCTCACAGCTGTAATCCCAGCACTTTGGGAGGCTGAGGCAGGTGGATCATGAGGTCAGGAGATCAAGACCATCCTGGCCAACATGGTGAAACCCCGTCTCTACTAAAAGACAAAAAAATCAGCTGGCGTGGTGGCAGACGCCTGTAGTACCAGCTACTTGGGAGGCTGAGGCAGAGGAATTGCTTGAACCTAGGAGGTGGAGATTGCAGTGAGCCGAGATCGCCACTGACTCCAGCCTGGGCAATAAAGCAAGACTCCATCAAAAAAAAAAAAAAAAAAAAGGAGAAGAAAGAGAGAGAGAGAGAGAGAGAGAGAGAGAGAGAGAGAGAGAGAGAGAGAGAAAGAAAGAAAGAAAGAAAGAAAGAAAGAAAGAAAGAAAGAAAGAAAGAAAGAAAGAAAGACAGAAAGAAAAGAAAGAAGGAAGGAAGGAAGGAAAGAAAGAAAGAGAGAAAGGAAAGAAAGAAGAGGGGGAGGGAGGGAGGGAAGGGAAGGAAGGAAGGAAGGAAGGGAAGGAAGGGAAGGAAGGAAGGAAGGAAGGGAGGAAGGAAGGAAGGAAGGAAGGAAAGAGAGAGGTAAGTTAATGGCACATTAATTAGGACTAATTAGAAAGGGCAATCAAACACAGGGAAGGAAATAATGAGAAGAACACATATTTTAGGGATATCCATTGTTTGGAGTTTAGCTGATGACTGGTAGTTGGAGTGCTGGCAGAGGCCAGTGGCTTATAGAATGGCGTGCTGCTGAGAAGGAACTTAAATTTGCCAGGAAGGAAGGAAGGAAGGAAGGAAGGAAGGAAGGAAGGAAGGGAGGGAGGGAGGGAGGGAGGGAGGGAGGGAAGGAGGGAGGGAGGGAGGGAGGGAAGGAGGGAGGGAGGGAGGGAAGAAGGGAGGGAGGGAGGGAGGGAGGAAGAGAGGGAAGCTCCGAGGTATATGATGATGCTGGGGGCAACACAGGTCTGAAGTACACAACCTGCCAGAGAGAAGAGGCATGATGATGATGGGGAGCCGGAAACTGCCTCCTGCTGGGCACTCCTCAGTCCTCCTAGACCTTTCTGCAGATGGTCCTCCAGCTTACCTGTTGTGGAGCCGTGCCATTGGAAAGGATGTCTAACAGATCAGAGGAGGAGAGAAAGTAAAACCGAGGGAAGGCAAGCCTCTTGGTGTCGAGGTACTCTGCCAGGGCCTTCTCACACAGGCACAATCTGAGGGCACAGAACATAGAATTTCCCAATTAAGAATGCCTAGACCCATGGATACACATATATTACCTAAATGTACATATATGCAATGGATGGAATATATGCAAAAATTAGCACAAAAAACACTTAGAGATATTTGCAAAGATATACACGGATGTGTCTACATTGGCGTCAACACCTCTAATAATGCCCTGTGTTACCCAAACACACAGGCAAAGCGAGAGACATGCAAGGCACACATACTCACTCCTGACCACTGGTCTCAGAGATGATGGGGAAAAGGAAATAATGCCTTCTTATTAGAGAAGGGGTAACGGGTGGACCCTCACCTGCCCTGAATATCCTCCAGCTTTTCATACAGGCCTGGTTTGTTGGTGGCTTCCACCACATTTGGAGTTTTCTGGCCATGATAAGCTAGCTCTTTAAAGTCAATGTCGATGCTTTCAAACCTTTTAGAATCCTGCAAATAAAAATGTGGAAGCAATTAACCACCACTCCGTTCAGTTCCTAGAAGCTCCCTCCATGGAGCCAGTTAGAAGCAGAAACTTGTTCCTGGGTTGTCAAATATAGAGAAGAGACTCAAGAAAGGAAACACCCTTAGTTTAAGCTGCAGTTCTCAAACATTTTCAGCTTAGAATCCATTCACATTTTCAAAAAGTATTTAGGAGTCCAAAGAGCTTTTGTTTATGTAGGTCCTATCTATCATATCTTTCAATATTTTCTGTACCAGAGGCTAAAGGTTTTTTTAAAAGAAATTTCTAAAAATATTCATTAATGCATTTAGGCTGGGTGCAGTGGCTCACACCTGTAATCCCAGCACTTTCAGAGGCTGACACTGGGGGATGGTTTGAGGCCAGGAGTTTGAGACCAGCCTGACCAACATGGTGAAACCCTGTCTCAACTAAAAATACAAAAATTAGCTGGGCTTGGTGGTGCATGCCTACAATCTCAGCTACTACTCGGGAGGCTGAGGTATGACAATTGCTTGAACCCAGAGGATGGAGTTTGCGGTTGCAGAGAGCCGAGATCGTGCCACTGCACTCCAGCCTGGGCAACAGAGGGAGACTTTGTCTCAAACCAAACAAAACAAAAAAGCATTTAAAAAGTAACAATAATAAGCCAGGCATGGTGGCTCACACCTGTAATCCTAGAACTTTGGGAGGCCGAGGTGGGGAGATCACAAGGTCAGGAGTTTGAGACCAGCCTGACCAACATGGTGAAACCTCCTCTCTACTAAAAATACCAAAAAAAAAAAAAAAAAAGCCAGTCATGGTGGCATGCACCTGTAATCTCAGCTACTCAGGAGGCTGAGGCAGGAGAATTGCTTGAACCCAGGAGGCAGAGGTTGTAGTGAGCCAAGATCATGCCTGGGTGACAGAGCAAGACTCCATCTCAAAAAAAAAAAAAAAAAAAAAAAAAAAAAAGTAACAATAATAAACCCATTATGTTAACATAAATAAAATACTTAAATATATTTTCCAAAATAAAAAAATAGCAGTTGAAAAGGGGTCATGATTTCACCTTCATCAAATCTCTGCAATATCCGATTTAACAGAAAACTACTTCTGTATCAATTTATTATGATACCGCATGTCATCTGAACTCTGGAGAACCCCACTGTACACTCATGGAAGAATGAGAGCAAGAAAAAAGGCAGATAACATCTTAATATGATTATTAAGATAATTTTGACCTTGAGGACTCTCTGAAAAGGTCTCAGAGACCACCCCAGGCATACAACACTTGATTCCTAAGTAGATAGTGGATCTTTCTGGAACGTTCTTTCTGGACCCATGCAAAAGTATATAACCAAAATGAATTTTCCTTCAGCAAATATACTCCTTTGATGTCAAAATTAATCAGTTGTTATCATTTTTCCCAGACATACACACTCACAGTATCATTGAAATGATGGACAGACTAATATATGCCACGTGCTTCAGCCAAACACATGGCACCTGGTGAGGTGGTAGAGCTTGTGGTATTATTATTACATAACAACAATCATAATGGTATGTGTTATGTGCATTGTTTTAATGAAGACTCTGGAATAGATACTAGTATTAGTCCCAATTTACACACAGGGAAACCAAAGCATTGAGAGGTTAAGTACCCTGCCCAAGGTTCCACAGCTGCAAGTGAGAGAATAAGGACTCAAGCCCAGGCCTGCCATTCCTTCTCTCTGTGATCCTGCCCTTAAAAACAAGAGGGTAGGCCAGGTGTGGTGGCTCAAGCCTCTAATCCTAGCACTTTGGGAGGCTGAGGCGAGTGGATCACGAGGTCAGGAGTTCGAGACCAACCTGGCCAACATGGTGAAACCTTGTCTCTACTAAAAATACAAAAATTAGCTTGGCGTGGTGGCAGTCACCTGTAATCCTAGCTACTCAGGAGGCTGAGGTAGGAGGATCACTTGAATGGAGGCGGAGGTTGCAGTGAGCCGTGATCGCACCACTACACTCCAGCCTAGGCGACAGAGCAAGGTGCCGTCTCAAAACAAACAAACAAACAAAACACAAGAGGGCAAAGTAAAATATGATTCCTCGATGAGATGTTTTGCCCTAATTAAAAATAAAACAGTATCAAGGTTGTAGAAGTATCTGAAATATCTGGCATAAATGTTCAAATGAAAAAATTAAATAGAAAATTATAATTACACTGAGAACAATTATGTAAAAATATGTATGTACATGAACAAAAGTTGGGAAAAATTCATAATGAATGAATATAGTTACCAGTTAGGGTGTTAGAGCCTGGCTGATTTTATTATGTTTTGAAACTGTTTCTGTTTCATTGTTATTACAGAGAAAGTAAATGTGTTTACATATTTTATACACAAACCTGTGGCACTGTATACAGGTTAATGATACTAATTCTTCAGTATTTTTAATTAAAAGTTCTCAATCATCTCCCTTAAAGTTTCTGCAAGAATCTCCGCCTCTGTCCCTGCCCCCTTCTAATTAAGCCTGGCCTGTTTCAATCGCTGGCGTTTGAGATAAATAAAATCTGGCTTATTCAATTTTACTTAATGACAACTGCCATACAGAATTGTTTTCTATTGTTTTTCACTGCAAATATACAACCTTTAATCTACAATATTACACTAAATATGCTTTTTGGGATGAGCAGCAAAACCGTGGGCAGAACGTGCCTTAATTTCTAACCAAAGCCTGGACAGCGTGTGACATTTTGGAATCAAGCTAATTTGTAAGCAAAGAACTTGCTGTACTGAAAGAATACAGAGGAAGCCCGAAGAAAAAAATTAAAAATGAATCAGAGTCCACTGAGAGAGAGGTAAATTAATGGCACATTAATTAGGACTAATTAGAAGGGGCAATCAAACACAGGGAAGGTAATAATGAGAAGAACACGTATTTTAGGGATATCCGTTGTTTGGAGTTTAGCTGACAGCTGGTAGTTGGAGTGCTGGCACAGGCCAGCGGTTGATAGAATGGCGTGCTGCTGAGAAGGAACTTGAATTTGCCTGGAAACGAGACTCACTTTCAGTGGACACTTGAATTTTAATGATCCAAGAAGTAACCCGTGAGGACCTCATCCCAAACTGCAGTAGCCAGTATTTTTTTAAATCTTTCTTATATACACATTTTTTTTTTTTGGCTGAATGAGATTCTCCTTTATTTTTCCTACCCATCTAAGGACAAACTGATTGGTGTGCATTTCGCTGTCCCTCTTTTCCTCTGCCTAACTTTTAGTGGCAGGTAAGGTGAGCATCTGTGGGAGGTGTCTTTAAGTAAAGTCAAAGCAAGGAGGCAGAAAAGGAAAGAGCCTAGACAATGCAGAAACTGGGAGACCTTCCCTTCACCCTGGATCAGAGAATAGAGAGATTCTAGATTTCATAAGCAGGTACCTGGGGTAGCTGTGCCCGAATATCTTCAGATCCAATGAATATGCTTTCCAGGTGAGTCCAGGTTCGCTGCACTTCAAACCAGATAGAGATGACAGCATCCGCTGTGGACAGCTTCTTCTGCCAGCCCGACACCTCTTCCAGGAAGAAAGCAACATACTTGGACATCACCAGGTTCTGAAGTTGAACTTGATTATCCTCCAGAACCTCTATGAGGTCCTCATCCGAGCGCAGGAGGGGGACATTGGTCCGGGGGTGGGCCTCATACTGGAATTCCATGCCAGCCCAGGTGGTCTGCAGCTCCTTTAAGGTTTTCTCCATACCCATCTCTTTTGCAGCTTTGTCCACAATGCCCCGGACCTCATCCTCATAGTGGTGCAGCTGGAGCTGCAGCAGGTGCGCTAGGGTGGTGTCCTGGTCCATAGTGAAGCTCACACCAGTGGCCTGCATCAGCTGCCTCCAGTGCCGCTCCCGGATGGCTGGATTCTGCAGCTCAGCTACTGCCCTCAGGGAGCTCAGCATGTTCCACACAGTGCTTTCCAGGCCTGTGAATGCATCCCAGGACCTGACCTCCTTGTCCAGGTTTCGGATATGCCGGACAAACTGTTTGCACTCCAACTCCATGGCTTCCACCTTGATATCCCTCCAGGGTGTGGTCTCCCAGGCATGGATACTGGAGGTCACCATTCCAACGGTGTCCCAGAGCTCTTTCAGTTGGCAGACCTCCTTCCTGCACTCCCTCAGCTGCTTATAGTCAGGGACATTGACTTCGAATAAGCTGGCAGACTCAGAAATGGAGGCCATAGTGGATTCCATCTGCTGGATCTCGATGTGCTTGGCATCCAGCATTTGATGAGGGTGGATGCTATCAAACCTACAAAACACAGCGTGTTCCTTTGTAAGTACGGCATGCAGGGGCCCATCTCCTAGCATCTCTAAGGTAGCAACCAGCTAAAATATTTAAATACTTGGTGTTTTAGGAAAGAGCAGTGGCTTTCACCAAAAACATCATTTTCACCAAAGCAAAGAATGTCTTTTCTTCCCAGGATTTTCTTTTGGGAAAAAAAAAGACATTCAGGATGGACTGCGGTGGAGTGGGCACTGGAGGAAGGGCAATTCAGGAACATTATGCTTGGATGTTCTCCACCCAGGTCTAGAAGGGAACACCCCCTTATCCAAGCCCCTTTAGACTCTGCCCTTCATCTAGCTGTTGGTTCTGAAGACCACTTGACACAAAAGAGCACTGTCCTATTACAGCAGAAGTTGGAAAGCCAAGGGCCCTGCCGGGAACTTAGTGGTAGGCGATTTTTTTTTTTTCTTTTGAGACACAGTCTCACTCTGTCGCCCAGGCTAGAGTACAATGGTATGATCTTGGCTCACTGCAACCTCTGCCTCCGGGGTTCAAGCAATTATCTGCCTCAGTCTCCCAAATAGCTGGGATTACAGGCACCCACCACCATGCCCGGCTAATTTTTGTATTTTTAGTAGAGACGGGGTTTCACCATGTCGGCCAGGCTGGTCTTGAACTTCTGACCTCGTGATCCACCCGCCTTGGCCTCCCAAAGTGCTGGGATTACAGGCGCAAGGCGATCTTTAAGTGGGAGAGCTGGGACTCAGGAGCCCGACCTTGACACTCCCTCCACTGATCATTCTGGGGCAGTGGCTATCAGCCTCAGCTGCATGTCAGGATCTTCTGAAAGCTTTGAAAGATCCCCATGTCCAGACTGCTCTATGGACCAACTAAATCAGAATCACTGGGAGTGGGACCCAGGCACACTCCACAGGTGATTTCCATTTGTCAGGGTCGTGTCATCATTCAAGGTGAAGCTCACACTGGTGCCTGCATCAGCTTCAGGCAACAGCACTCCACACTGGAGAACCATTGTGAGCGGCCATGAAGACTGGCTGCAAAGCCCGTGATAGATAATCGTGGTCACTTTCCTTCACTGTGTGCCTTGAGTCTGGCTCCTCATCTTCGTGAGCTCTCCTCCAAGCGGTCCCTGATCTAACTTTTCTGCCTTTACCCTTCCCTGGCCCACTCTCTTCTGCATCCTGGGGCAGCCTCTGGGTCTGCACTCGACACCTATGAGCACCATTTCTAACTTTTTCGTTCGCATTTCCTCATCCTCTTCTCTCCAGTGTTTATGGCATGCATGCACCCGAAACTGCTTCTAATCCTTATAAGTGTGGACAGACTTTATGCTGCTACCCCACAAAGCATGCGTTCCTGCATAGTGTTTTCCCCAACATAAGACCCTACATGCAAAGGAACCCATGTAGGCAGATGGCTTTTTTTTTTTTTTTTTTTTTTTTTTTTTTGAGACAGAGTCTCGCTCTGTCACCAGGCTGGAGTGCAGTGGTGCGATCTTGGCTCACTGCAATCTCCGCCTCCCAGGTTCAAGTGATTTCCCTGCCTCAGTCTCCTGAGTAGCTAGGACTACAGGCACGCACCACCACGACTGGCTAATTTTTTGTATTTTAGTAGAGACGGGATTTCACCATGTTGGCCAGGATGGTCTCCATCTCCTGACATCATGATCCACCTGCCTCGGCCTCCCAAAGTGCCAGGACCACAGGCGTGAGCCACCCCGCCTGGCTGCAGATGGCTTTGTATGGTCAAGGGCACTCATAGCCCTAGTGTTCAAGGATCCTCTCATTTTTCTCCTCTAACCCCACTTTATACTCACTCTCATCCTCAAGCTCAGGTATTCTTGCTTCTGTGTGCTTGGAGGGCTACATACTAGACACACCACGGCTTAAGGGACAATGGTATGTTCTACTAAAATCAAAACAGGGCATCATGGGGTTCACCATCAAAGGGAAGATTGCAAGGAAATGAGTGACTAGAGAATTGGCCGTTTCCTCCCATCAACTGTGTGTGTGTGTGTTTCTGTGTGTGCACGCATGTGTTTGCGTATTGGCAGGTAGAATACGAAAGGAGGGAAAAAGGAAGAAAATGACTTACAAAGTCCTGTTTTTCAACTGCCCTTTCTCTGTTGACTTTAGAAATATTTGACTTGACAGATGGAAAGTAATCCTAATTGAAGTCATTTACCTGAATGCTTACCACTTAAGCCTAATTGCCAAGCAACAGAATAACAGTTATGCATACCATTAAATTAGTGTCAGATTAACTTCCACGCTCGTTATGTTTGAATCCTGCCTGTTCCATCTAAATCATTTTTGGCTCAGGTGCAATGGTTGTAGATTTACATCTTAAGAGGATGGGACTGACTATCACTCGCATGCCTTCTCTATTATTTAACTTCCACATATTTCAGAACAGAAGGTTGGAGTGCTCAGAGTTGAAAAGGGCCCTGCTCTCTACATATATATATACAGAGAGAGGAGCTTTCTCCCTTATGAGGAGGAAAGAACTAGGAGGAAAGAAATGGAATGTGCTCACGGCAAGGGGCCCAGCAAAAAAGATCACCAAGGGTGAGGAGTTCTTGTGCTTATTCTTCATTTCCAAAGCCTAATTGTTGGTGTGTGTGGGTTCCACTTTTCATCTTGACTAGAGTGAACTTAGAATATGAACTGAACCTTTTGACGTTAGTTAAAAAATTCAAGCAAATTCTAAAAGCCCACATCCTGTTTAATTTGTTAGTAGAACACCATTCAGGAATAACTTTTTAGGTAAGATAGGAGCTATTTGGGGTGCATATAGAAGATTAGAAATTATCTTGCTAACCATTCTTTATTTGGCACCCACAAGCATTCTTAAATCAATGCTGGTTTCTCAAGTATTTATAAGAGGTGAACATTTATCAAACCTGTTCCCAACTTCATCCAACCTGCGGCATAATTTTTGTTTATAGTTTAGATTTGTGGGTGATCATTTTCTGTAGCTAAGCACACATAAAAACCAACTTGGCCTAAGTTGTGAAGGGAACCCATAGACATGAGGACAGGTAGCCCTCTTACGATTTCAAAACTTTAGAGCACATTCTCAGGATATTCATAGACCTGGTTCATGTGCCTAATAAACTGGAAGCCATCCTCTAAACCCTGGGGAAATGATACAGTATAATAACAACAAAGTGGCCAGGCTCACGCCTGTAATCCTAGCACTTTGGGAGGCCGAGGCGTCCCACTTTGAGGATCATGAGGTCAGGAGATCAAGACCATCCTGGTTAACACAGTGAAACCCTGTCTCTACTAAAAATACAAAAAATTAGCTGGCTGTGGTGGCAGGCACCTGTAGTCCCAGCTACTCGGGAGGCTGAGGCAGGAGAATGGCGTGAACCTGGGAGGCGGAGGTTGCAGTGGGCCGAGATTGCGCCACTGTACTCCAGCCTGGGCAACAGAATGAGACTCTGTATCAAAAAAAAAAAAAAGAAGAAAATAAAAAGAACAAGAAAGTAATAGGAGGGAAAAGGGTGGGTTGAGTCTTTGAAGTTGAAATAATAAGGCAAAATGTATTTTACTCTAAAAGAGAAATGCCTGGAAAGCTTGGATGAATAAAACAATAATTAAAAGAAATGAAAATATGGTGCTCATGCATTTGATCGTGGAAAAAATGACTCATTCAGGCCTGACCCAGATGTGAGCCTGGAGGGAGAGGAATAAATGAGTTAAATTGATTCCTGGGAAATTGGCTGTTGGTAAATGTGAACCTCAGTACCGTCCGTATCTGTGTATACCATGAACGGTGTCACACCTCTCCTTGATACCCACCAGGTAGCATAAAACTCAATGTGTCTCATGCCTGTAATCCCAGCACTTTCAGAAGTCGAGGAGGGCGGATCATGAGGTCAGGAAATTGAGACCATCCTGGCTAAAACGGTGAAACCCCGTCTCTACTAAAAATACAAAAAAGTAGCCAGGTGTGGTGGCAGGCGCCTGTAGTCCCAGCTACTCGGGAGGCTGAGGCAGGAGTATCAGTATCACTTGAACCTGGGAGGTGGAGGTTGCAGTGAGCCAAGATCCCGCCACTGCACTCCAGTCTGGGTGACAGAATGAGACTCTGTCTCAAAAATAATAATAATAATAATAATAATAATAATAATAATAATAATGTGTCCAACCTGGACTTTGCAAGGCTCATTCCTTCCAATTCTGTGACAGTGGGACAAGAGCTCTTCCCACCACTTGTCCAAGCTGGAAGGTGAAAAATCCCCTTGCACTCTGCTTCTCCCCCATCTCCCACATTCAGTCAATTCTGCAGATATTCTCCTAAATCTCTCTGCAATCCATTTTCCCTCTCCCTCATCTCTGCCACTGCTTCGGATCAGGCCTCACCACTTCTCATCCAGGCTGTTGGAACCACTCTCCCATTGAGCACTTGGTCTTGAGCCTACCTTGCCCCACTCTGTTCTCCATGGCCATGAGAAGGCGGTCTTTATATTATGTTTCTGTCATACTTAGACTCCTCAGTGGCTGAGATTATGGTCAAAACATGGCCCTCCTCCATTCTCCTCTCCTACTTCCTGCATCCCAGTCATACACATATGCAGTTTTCCAGCTGTTTCTTACATTTTCATCCTTCTGCATCTTCCTATGTGCTATTTCCTTTGCCCAGAATATCCTCATTTTCTAATTCTTTTTTTTCCCCCTTGAAACAGCTCTTACTTACCACTGGCTGTGGCTCACCATGACAAGCACCATGTTCTTCAGGAGGTGTGAACTGCCTCCTCCGGCAGGATTAAAGCTGGTTCCCAGTGCACATGCCTTATTGCTCATTTTTGAAATGGTCCCTGAGGTTATGAGTCCTAGAGGTCAGGAAAGGTGTATCATCTCAAAATCCTAACAGCTACACCATTTTTTGCTGATTCCACTGTTTAGACCACAACCTCATCTACTCCACGAAAGCTTAAATCATGAGAATGAGTCAGATTGACTGGAAGAACAGGATCAAGCTGAATGAATGACATATCTTAGGATACTGATATGTCCCTGGGAGGTTTAATGACGAATACTGCCCTTTTCTGCAGTTATGGAAAAGACAATAGACACTGTGCAAGAAGGACAAAAGCCTTTCTCTCCTCATGACTGCTGCCTTGGGCTATGTGGAAAGCTGTTTTCTCTAGTTGTCATGTAGGACAGCACCCCACGGAAGGTATCTTCAAGAAAGTCCTTCCAGCCGTTCATAGAATCTGGTTGCCTGCTGAAAACACAAATGGTCTTCGTTGAGCTGGAGCTCACAGAGATAGGTTATTTTGACTCAGTAATCCCTCCATTACCTTGGTCTTGATGGGGGTAAGAAGATTGTATGTTACTGTGCCATTTCTTAAGGTCGGGAGGACTGTGCTCAAGGTCAGGAAGATCAAAAGGTGAAACTCCACTAGAGCATGAGGGCATTCCTTTCATTCAAGAGGGAGAACTGGTTTAAGAGTTGCACAAAGCCCTTGAATCCAAGTAGGATGATTTAGCCAATGACTGTGGTGAGAGCTCGGCTAGAAATGTGGTGTTATAATTTAGAGTTAAGAATTAAAGGAGGAGCTGAAATTTGACCTGGACATGAAGAACCTCAACCTATGCAACCTAACTTCACACAACACCTGTCAGACTGCAAGGGCTTAAGAAGACACTCAGGTTTTTTTTTTTCTCTCTCTCCTCAAAGACGAGAACATTCAAAACTGAGCTTAACCTGTGTAACCTAATCAGGAGCAGAAACTTTCATCCACAGAGAAACGTACCAGAGTCTGCACTTTAGAAATTCAGAAATGATCTAAAAGTGAAGAAACCAGAATTAAACTCAAACTCAAATTCACAGAAAAATGTACCAGGGTCTGCAACTTAGAAATTCATAAATAACAGTGGAGCAACCAGATTTAAACTCACATGCCACACACAATACCTATAAATTTTGAAAACTCGCACACACCAAACTAAGAAAACAAAACACATAAGTTGACATCCACTGAGATTCGCTTTAGCAATAAATCTACGATTCCATTTTAGCTCTGATGTTTTTCTTGACAAAAAGAGAAATACATCAAAATTGCAGAAATGTTTGGTTTCCCAGCAGTTCTTTTCAAAGCATCCTCTTCCAGGGATTCATCTGCATGTCAAATTAGCAGATGTGAATTTGGAACACCCAGCTTAGAGTAGCAGTATCCTCACAGCCAGCAGATACAAGTGCAAAGAAAGAAAAACGAACACAACTATCAAATAAAAATAAAATGAAAAAACAAACAGGAGTTGATCAATACACAAAATATACCCATGAAGGCGAAATACTGAATTTCAAACAGACACAAAAGCACACCAATGTTGCTTCCCTTTCCAGCAGTCTTAGAAGTCTCTTTGGGAAGATATTTCCCGCAACATCTTTGAATATTTTTCTTTTTTGAAATTATTTTAAGAGACTGTTGGGCTGGGCGTGGTGGCTCACGCCTGTAATCCCAGCACTTTGGGAGGCCAAGGTGAGCGGATCACGAGGTCGGGAGTTCGGGACCAGCCTGACCAACATGGTGAAACTCCGCCTCTACTAAAAATACAAAAATTAGCTGGGCGTGGTTGTGTGCGCCTGTAATCCCAGATACTCAGGAGGCTGAGACAGGAGAATCGCTTGAACCCGGGAGGCAGAGGTTGCAGTGGGCTGAGATCGTGCCGTTGCACTCCAGCCTGGGAGACAGAGTAAGACACTGTCTCAAAAAAAAAAAAAAAAAAAAAAAAAAAAAGAGTGACTGTTGGTGCAAAAATATTAGTGTCTTTATTTTTATGGCTGTTGTCTTTGGTATGGTTGTTGTTAACACTAAGTAGTATTACCTAGCTGGAGAACTTACCTCCCTCAGCAGTTTTGGCTCTGAAATGGTGTTCAATTTCAAAAACTCAATTGCATGCCCAAAAAAGAGTCAAAGGAATAAGCCTCAGACTCTGAAATACAGTCCCCAAAGGAGTATACAAGGGTTTTGAGCAACAGATGATTCTTTGGAACAAGGGTGTGGCTCCTAAGGCAACTATTCTAAAGGGATACAGACTTAGGAGTTATATTCCTTCACATGATTGCTTGAAAGGAAACCAATTACTTCCCTTTAGGGTGGTGGTTGCCAAACTTGGGTGCACATTGGAATTCCTGGAGCTTCCAAAATACTGATTCACAGGTCTCACCTCCAGAAAGTCTGACTTCGTTGGTATACATGGCAGACTGGGCACTGGGAGTTTTAAAATCTCTCCAGGTGATTCTAATGTGCAGCCCAAAAGGCAGCACATTGCTTTAGAGTCATATGTTTTGTATATTTATATCTTATGGCTGTTTTACACACTTGTCCCTCCCTGCCTCTTAACCTACTCATCTTATTCTCTGTTACCCCAGGTATAATGCTTGAGAGATAGCAACTGCTTAATAAATGTTTGAAGAATGAATGATAAAAATAGGATTGACAGGTTGGGTGAGCAACCATCCAGTTTGCCCAGAACAGAGGTACTTCCTAAGACATGAGCATGCTTGTACTCTCAGCTACTCAGGAGGCTGAGGTGAGAGGATTGCCTGAACCCAAGGAGTTCAAGGTAGTAGGCTATGATCATGATGCTGCACTCCAGCCTGGGTGACAGAGCAAGATGCTATCTCGAAAATGCTGCTATCTCCCAAGCGTTATGCTTGGAGTTACAGAGAATAAGATGAGTATGTTAAGACGCAGGGAAAGACATGTGTGTAAAACAGACATAAGACATAAATATATAAAACATATAACTCTAAAGCAATGTGCTGCCATTTGGGCTGCACATTTAGAACCACCTGGAGAGATTTTAAAACTCCCAGACAACAACCAGAACAGTCCTGGGCAAACCAGTATGGTTTTTCACCATAGTACCAGGCACAATGCTAGACACTTTCAAGAATGATCTCTTTAATTCAAGCCACAACTATATACGGTGGACACTATTATTATCTACATTTTATAGATGAGGAATCTGGAGCACAAAGGTATTAAGTAACTTTATCATAACATGAGAAGTAAGTAGAAGACCTGAAATTAGACCCCAGGCCACCTGAATCTAGCATCTATGCACTTAATTTTTATTGGACTTTGTTCTAATGAAGTTGTATTTTTTTGTTTGTTTGTTTGGTTTGTTGCTTTAATATTTCTGTGGGCAAGTAACCTTTGAAAATGAAAACATTCCTCACTGTGAGCATCGAGAATTTTCCAGTTTGGAGATGTCGAAGTCTGTCTACCCAACACTATAGAGGAGATCCAGCAAGAAATGAAGCTCAAGGAAGCAGGAAACAAATCACAGAGCTGAAGCGTTGGGGCAAAGGGCACCCAATCTAGCTGGCGCATCAGCAGATGTAGGACCATTCAGTGCCAGCCTGGCCTCCTGGTTGGAGCCCTTGATGCTGAGAAGTGGACCAGAAGCAGACCACTTCACCATGGGAGGAAACCCCCGAGAAAGGAGCCCAAGTGTGTGCAGTGTGGGCACAGGTGAATGGTGTTACCCATCCTAGAGTTGCTTTGTTTATGTAAAGACCTGTCATAACAAGCAGGAAGGTGTCTGAACCAAGCAGAGAGAAACCGCCTGAAGAAAACCTTCACGTAAATCCTTCCTTTATGCTGCCAAAATGAAATGTGCTGTAAAATTTTAAAAATTCCATCAGCCACTTTTTAAAACCAAAAGAATAATCTGTGAAAACTTAGAATGCTAAAGGTTTAGTAAAATCCTAGTTATTATACCACCTATCATCCCTTTATAAACTTGGAGGCACAAAAATGCTTCTAGATATATACGCATCTTTTTAAGGCAAGATATTTCTACAATCCTTGGTCCATACAGGTCATAATAGGATTCGGTCCACATTAGCACCACGTTTCAACCAAAGGTCCTAAATGGGAAGGAAGATTATTAACTGGTCTGCAGCTGCTGGAAGAATACACATGTTCGACAAAAAGATTATCCATAACTCAAAGACTGCAGTGTTCAGAGAAAGAGAGGCAGCAGTGTTTGGCCCATACCTGAACGGGGCTTCTTTGTGGAATCGCTCCCAGAATTGCTGCTGTTCTGCATCGAAGGCTGTGCACCTCTGGCGGAGAAGTGTCACTTCATTTGCCTGCAGTGGGGCCACCTGCTGCTTCACAGTAATGGCCACCTTCTTTATGTTGTTCCATTTCTCAGGCAGCTCCTGCAAAGCAAACCTCAGTGTGGTCAGATTCCCAAGGTGCTCTTGCCTTTTCCATAGTCCTGAGCTGGACAGAGCCCAGATGCTTCCATCTGTGTTACAAGATGGTATGATGATGCGGTGGTGTCATCTTCCCATTCCCCACAATCTGCCCTCCACTCACTTTCTCAACTTCCTTCCGCAGCTGCTCTCAACTATTACCTACTGTTCACTCAACATTAACCTTCTTGCTCTCAACCTCTGGCCCTCTAAGTCCTCTAAATTTGTGAAAACTTGGAATGCTAAAGAGACTTTTAGATTTTTCTTAAAGGAAGACATTTTTACAATCTTCGGTTTCTATTGCTTCTACTGTATTTCTACTGAAACTACATTAACCCCTTCCCTTTTCTATATTCTTCAGGATTGCTTGGTTATTTTCTTTTATGTCCCACATTTCCTTTTGGACCATCTTAACAAATTTCAGATCTGCTTTTTTTTTCTCAACCAAAACACTGGTTCATTTCTACGGAAAAAAATTATCCACCTTAATTCTCCCATAAATCTCCAGCATTGCCTTCTCCCATATGTATTGAGTTTTCAGAATTTGCTAGACATTACAAATATGCTACACATTATAGTTCCAAAACAGATCTTGAGTCAGCTCCAAGCCCTGTTTTTCATTTGCTGTACCCCACTTTACCCCAATCTGAAATCCTAAAATGTTCTATTTCTTTTATAAGGAAGACATAAATGCACTGACCTCCAGCTGCTTAAATACTGTTTCTGGCAATTCTTGTTCATAGGTCTTCAGCAATTCAAGAGTCTGCTTTAAAGGCTCAAACATCTCATCAGTGTTACTCTGCCGTTCTTTCACAGCCATAAGGTGTCCCATGATCTCAACCAAGCCTTGAAAATCTCCTTTTTCAACTTTCTTGAGTAAGCCGCTCTCACTATTCTTTATAAACGCTTCAAGGTTGGCTAAGCTAATCAACACAAAGAGAACATGAGGAGCCATTCTCATTCTACTCCTCAAAAGGAAGATGTATTGATTTCCCCAACAAAAACATCTATCATTACAAAAATCCTACCACATGCCCAATACTTTGCTAAGCAGTCTGCATAGACTATGCGCTGATATTAAGAATATGGCCTCTTGCACAAGGTGTCAAGGTTATGAATGGCAAAGACTGAGGCCTGTCCTGCAATGGAGGAGACTCAGGAGGAGACATGACATCTAAATGTAATGTGTGATTTGGATAGAATCAAGAATGGAGTCCATTTCAGAGGTTCTCCGAGCACACTCAAAATCTGTGATAGTGTGTAGACCTTGGTATTGAATGCTGGATTCAGAGAAGTGGCAAAATTTATGAAGTGGCTAACATGAGAATTATGGCTTGCGATAGCATTGCTTTGTGAAAAGAAGCATAGAAAAAGTTTCTAAGAGGTGTTTGCTGGCAATGCAAAAATGATCATATGTTGATGGAGAATTCCAGGAGAAAGAAGCTAATAATTTTCAATAGGCCTTTGTATCACTTTACTATATGGCAGGAAGAAACAAATATTTGTAAGTTGACAAATCAAAAACTGTCTTAAGATTATACTCTAATAAACATATTCTAAAACTTAAATAATAAATAAAAGAGAAGGCTTAAAATGTGAAAAATAACAAAGAATAAAAACAAGCAAGCAAAATTATAAAATAACTGAGTAGAAGATCTAAAAATGGAAAATGCAATTATAATTTAAATATCAACAAAGCTGAAAGGGTATTTGACTGCTATATGATATACATGGAGAAGTTTCTAAACTGCAGGGTAGAAAGAGAAAAAAGGAAAAATATGCAAGTTATTAAAAGACAGGAGATAATGAAAACATCACACATAAGTATAACAAAAGTGCCAGAAAAACAAAATAGAACAAGCAAGAAGCAACCATTGAGAAGAATCTGGCTAAATATTTTCTAGAATTGCTGAAAGACACTCAATGTAAGACCAAGAAAGCCCAACAAATCCCAAGCAGAATAAATATAAAGGAACCCTCATATAAATACTTCACTTGAAACTACAGATTACCAAAAGAAAAAAATAATCTTAAAATTAGCTTCAGAGCAAAGACAAGTTTCTTAAAACAACGACAGCACACACACAAAAACAAAATTAGATTGATAACTGACTACTTGGCAACAAAAATGGAAGCCAGGACACAATAGAATAATATTTTCAATAATCAAAGAGAATTTATGTTATTCTTGAATTCTCTCCTCCACAAAACTATTTTTAAAGAACAAAGGCAAAATAAATACATTTCAGACAAAGAAAGAATGAGAGCACTTCATCAACAGACCTTTACTAAAGCAATTCCTAATGGAATATACCTCAGTGGGATGTCTGGACTATAGAGCAATAATGGTAAGTATGTTGGTTAATCTAAATAGGAGGCTGAGGCAGGGAGACCACAAGGTCAGGAGTTTGAGAACAGCCTGGTCAACATGACGAAACCCTGTCTCTACTAAAAATACAAAAACTAGCCAGGCATGGTGGCGTGTGCCTGTAGTCCCAGTTACTCGGGATGCTGAGGCAGTAGAATCGCTTGAATCCAGGAGGCAGAGGTTGCAGTGAGCGGAGATCATGCCACCGCACTCTAGTCTGGGTGACAGAGTGAGACTCAGTCTTGAAAATAATAATAATAATAATAATAATAATAATAATAATAATAAACAAATAAATAAACATTCGGTATATAGGTATAGTTCCTGGGGCTTAAATAAATAATAGAGAACAATCTAAATTAATAGGAATGATAGAATATAATTTGATGGATGAACAGGAGACGTCAAACTATCCTAAAGTCTTTTAATCATTGTGAAGAGACTAAAAATAGTAATAAATTTATTTATTTAAGGATGCTTATTAGAATAGCAGTGATAACCATTTGAACAGTAGAACTACATGGCATGACATTCAAAGTAGCAAAGGAAAAAATGGAATAAGGAAAATAAAAGAAAACACGTAAATTATACCCCAAAGCAGACAAAAAAGGAAGTCAATTGAAAAGAAAAAAAATAGCAAACTAAAAGAACATAATAAAATGGCAGATTTAAATTAAAATGTACCACAATTAATGTTAATGAACAAAACCCTCCAGTTAAAAAATACATATTGCTAAAGTGGATTTTAAAAATCAGTTCTATGCTGATTATAAAAATGTCTTCTAATGTAAGGGCACAGCAAGGTTGAAAGCCAAAGGATAAAAAGAGATGCACCAAGCAAATATCACCAAAGAAAAATTGTTTTAGCTACATTAATAGAAGACAAAACATACTTTAGTACAAGAAATATTGCTAGTGATAAAGAAGATGTTTAATGTTTGGTTAAAAGGCTCAATGTTCCAAGAAGATATAAAAAGTCAAAATCTGTATGCCTATAACATAACCTTAAAATATATGAAGCAAAAATTTACAGAATTACAAGGAGAAATTGACAATATATCACCAAAATGGAAATGGAAGATTTTTAATACAATTATCTTAGTAAGTAATGATAGATTAAGTAGATTAGACAAAGGCAGTGAGGATACAGTAGATTTGAACAGAATAATTAACAAACTTGAACCAACAGGCATACATAGAACATTCCACTCAGTACTTATAGAATATATATTATTTTCAAATATGCCCAGAAATTTATAAGAACAGAATATGCTATAATAAGGCCAACATCAACAAATTTCAGAAGCTTGTTATTAGAGATATCATTTTTAAACCATAGCACAATTATGTTGGAAATGAAGAAAGAACTATAACTAGAAAAGTCCCACATTTGAAAAATTAAAAAATCTAAATCCATTATAATGAATATTAAAAGTATTTAGAACTAAATTGTAATGAGATTACATACTAAAATGCAAGATGGAGGTAAAACTGTATTTAGAAGAGAATTTATAACTTTCAATGTTAGCATTCAAACAGACAAATGACTCAAAATTAACAAGCAAACATTAGCCAAAGAACAGAAAATAAATCCAAAGTAGTAAAGGAAATAATAAGATAAAAGAATAAATTATTGAAATAAAAATAAAACTATAATAAATAAGATCAATGAGTTTATTAGATAGTTTTTTTTGTGTCTGGCAAAACTAAAAAAAGAAACCAGAAAGCACAAACAAAAGTGAATAGAAGGCCAGGCATGGTGGCTCACGCCTGTAATCCCAGCACTTTGGGAGGCCAAGGTGGGTGGATCACCTGAGGTCGGGAGTTTGAGACTAGCCTGACCAACATGGAGAAACCCTGTCTCTACTAAAAAATACAAAATTAGCCAGGCTTGGTGGTGCATGCCTGTAATCCCAGCTACTTGGGAGGCTGAGGCAGGAGAATCAATCACTCGAACCCGGGAGGTGGAGGTTGCGGTGAGCCGAGATCGCGCCATTGCACTCCAGCCTGGGCAACAAGAGTGAAACTCCGTCTCAAAAAAAAAAAAAAAAAAAAAAGGAATAGAAATGAAAAGAGGGAGATACCATAGGCTTTGCAGAGACTAAACAGTTGAGAGGATCTGATCCATTTTATAACAATAATTTGAAGATTTACATGAGATGGATACATTCCTAGAAAATATGACTTACTAAAAGTGACTTACTAAGGAATATAAAACTTCAATATCTTCATAATCATTAAAGAAATTATAGGCTAAAATCTTCTTACAAAGAAAATCCCAATCCCACTAAGAAATTTAAATCAAACTCAATAAGAAATTTAAAATCAAACTCTCACAGATCAGAAAATTTCAAGATTACACCAACTCTTCTGGAGAATAAGTAAGAAGGATTACTTCTTGTTTTATGAAGCTAGCAAAATTACAAAACCAAAAATCAGATACAGACAGGGAAAAAAAGAGAAAATTGAAGGCCAAATTCAATCACAAATAGGTGCGGTAAAGCTAAACAAAAGATTTGCAAACACAATAAGCCAGAGAGTATATTGAAAAAGATAATACTTTCTGTTGGGTATATCTCAGATGCTAGGTTGTTTTAACATTAGAAGCCAAATAATATGTTCACCACTTAGCAGCTTGAGGGAAAAATCAGAATTATCTTAATGGACATAAATAAAACACTTGATACAATTTTACATCCATTTATGCTAAATACTCCTAACAAATTAGAAATAGAAGGGAAGTTCTAAAATCAGATAAAGCAAATCCGCAGACAGCTCAGAGCAAATATTATACTCAGCAGTGAAATGTTAAAAGCACTCCTTTTAAGATCGGAGACAACACTAAGATGTATGTTATCCCCACTTTCATTCAACATTCTACTGGAAGTCCTAGCCAGAGTGGTAAGATAAGAGATAGAGATATAAAGCATAAAGACCGAGAAGAAGAAGAAATACAAGTATCATACATTTGTAGATGATGACTATGTACATAGCAAACACCAAAGAATGTACAGATGAATTGTCAAAATTATTAAATTAATTTAGCAGGATGGCTAGATACAAAATCAATGTACAAAATCAATTCCTTTTCTACAGAAAATACGATTTTAAAATATCATTTATACTAGGAACTAAAAAACAAAATACTGAGGAATATATTTGAACAAAAATATGTAAAATTTTAAAGATAATGATTACAAAATTTCACTGAAAGACATAAAAAGGATGTAAATAAGTAAAGAGATAATATGTTCTTGGACAAGAATACTCAATATCATCAATTCTACTCAAATTGATCTATAGTCACTACAAATACAATTAAAATCCCAACAGATTTTTTTCTTCTACAAACTGATGATTAAAATTTATATGAAATAGTAAGAACCAAGACCTGTCAGAATATTCTTGATGAAAATGATCCAGGTGGAGACCTGCCCTGCCAGGTAATGAGATTTGTTACTAAGCTACAGTAATTAGGATTTCTTCATATTCATGAGTGCTAGATAAGGGACTATTTAATCTGAAAGATAAAATTTTAAAATGTTTAGAAGAGAATACAGTAGGGTATCATTAGGATATCCAGGCAAAAAAAGGATTTATTTAACAAGACAAAAGAAGAACAACATAAGAGAAAAGTTGGACACATTTGGCCACATAAATTAAGAATTCGTTTATCAGAATATACCGTAAGTGGAGTGAAAAGACAGGTCACAAAATGGTAGACTCCATTTGTAAGACATACAATAGCAAAGGACTAGATATAGAATATGTAAGTAATTCCTAATCATAATTTCAAAAAGGAAAAAACAAAATCCAGTAGAAAAATGAGGAACAGATATGAATAGGCAGAGAAAAGGAAACATAATGACTCACCAAAAACATAAAAAGATGAGGACCTTTTTATACTCAGAGTACTGCAAAATATTTACCACAGTGAGATACTATTACACTCCCACCAGAGTGGCCAGGATTAAACAATTTATCAATACTAAGAGGTGGGAAGGATGCTAGGCTGTAAGAGCTTTCACCCATGGCTCTCTACCTTGGAGGGAGCTTGGTATTATGTGCATACTCTTTGACTTAGCAATTCTGCTCTTTTTTTTTTTTTTTTTAAATTTATTTATTATTATTATACTTTAAGTTGTAGGGTACATGTGCACAACGTGCAGGTTTGTTACATATGTATACTTGTGCCATGTTGGTGTGCTGCACCCATCAACTCGTCATTTACATCAGGTATAACTCCCAATGCAATCCCTCCCCCCTCCCCCTTCCCCATGATAGGCCCCGGTGTGTGATGTTCCCCTTCCCGAGTCCAAGTGATCTCATTGTTCAGTTCCCACCTATGAGTGAGAACATGCGGTGTTTGGTTTTCTGTTCTTGTGATAGTTTGCTAAGAATGATGGTTTCCAGCTGCATCCATGTCCCTACAAAGGACACAAACTCATCCTTTTTTATGGCTGCATAGTATTCCATGGAGGGCGAAGCAATTCTGCTCTTAAGTATACACCCTAGAGGAATGCTTGCCCACTCCATGATTACGTATAAGAGTACTTATAGCCACATTGTTAAAAGGGAAGCAGTGTCCTTAGGAGACAGCAAAACCACTGGAAACAACCCAAATGTTCATCAACTATGGAATGGACAGATACATTGTGGTACATTAATCTAAGGGAATACTGTACACAGTGAAAATAAACCACTGCTATACTCTCAACCTGGATAAATCTCAAACATAATGCTGAGTGAAAGAAATAGAACACAGAAGAATATATGGCATACAATAATATTTCATTTTTATAAAGTTTTAATGCAAGTCTCCATATAGGTATGTGTGTATGCATACACATATGTATACATCCATATGCATACACATGTGTATATATCCATACACACACACACACACACACACACACACAAAGCAATGAAGAAAAGCATGGAAAGGATTATGTCACATTTAGGACACTAGCAACATCTTACAAGGAGGGAGAAGGATTTAAACTTTAAAATATAGCCAATGTTCTGTTTCTTAGCTGGATGATGCAAAGTCACAAATTCACGTATTCTCTTTAATATTGTTCTCTAAATTGTATGTATGTTATATTTCATCATAAAACTTTTTGTAGAGAGAGAATGGGAGGTGAAGAACCTATATATATATATATACACACACATATACACACACACACACACACACATCTTTTGAGAAATTTTGCTGTAAAGGAGTGCATACAAAAAAATGTGTTGTAGCTGGAAGGACTTGTGGGATCATGCTCCTTTCTCTTTTTCAGTGTGTCAAATATCACAATATACTCACATGGTATTAAGAACATGTAAAGGAAATAATTGATAATGTTGGAGATAGGGAATATTTAAGAAGGTAAGTCCTAAGGTGAGAGGAAAGAGTTTGAACTTAGAAAAGCAAGGACAGCTTCTCCACAGTCACAGGTGAGGTGGTTGAATATCCGGCTTCAAATGCAGGCATGTTGGTAGATTTGTCAGTGAAAAGGTGAATTAGTTCTCTCGTGATTGATACTAATTTCTCAGTGAAATGAGAAGCCAAGTCTTAAAAGCAGAGAAGATATTTGAAGGAAACAGAAGTCTGAGAGAATTGGGAAGTGTTTAGGAAAATGTGAAGGGCCTACTGAATTTTATGTTCACAAATGAAATGTAGGACTGGTCAGAAGACTGGTTTGATTGTGCTTCGTCAGGGATGACTTGCTCAGGAGCAGGTGTGGAGCGCTGAGTTTAAACAGCCAGGGTTTTACAAGGTGGGAACGGGAGGGAATAGGGACCAAGGATGAGAGACTCGGAGAAAGCAGGGAGTCAATGAATTGGAAATCCTGATGGGTTGAAGAAGTCTGTGCGGCAGTGTTGCTAAGTAAGTGAGGCGGAAAGAACAGGTGGAGGTCAGGGAGTGGAATGCTTCCACCTGAGCTTCTGAAGGCAGAGCAATTACTTCCCCATCATTCTCTGAGCCCCACTGGGAATACGGAAGAGATGTGGGTAGCAGAGGTATGGCAGAGGGAAGGGCATCGGAGGGAGGAGATCAACAACATAAGAGCCAGTCTGATGGAGATTCTGTGGAGGATGGGTCATGGCGGGTGACTATCAGCAGAAAGTGGGAAGGGAAATCTTTGAGCCAGACGCTAAGATCTACACTGGTGAGGAAGAGGGACTAATGGCTTGGTGGGTGACGGCAGCAAGGCAGAGTGCAGTTGGTGTTGTCTGAGAATTCACGTCAGGGGAGCTGGTGATTTTGAGGGAGGATGGTGGTGAAATGGTCTGGAAGCAGCACTGAAGAGCAACCATACCTCACCTACCTGCAGGCCCACTGGTAAGAGGGATATAGGAGAAAAGTCAGCCTCCACTTGGGAGGGCTGGAGGGGAAGCAGTGTCCTCAGAAGAGAGCCAGGTTTCAGTTGGAGCAAAACGGTGATGAGCAAGATGAAGGGGACAGTGGACATTTGTTGCTGTAAGATCCTGAGGTCTGCTGCAAGGGCATAGAAAAGCTTTGCAAGTGCAGGGGTAGGGGTTGAGTAAGATCAGGGCAGGAAGAGCTGAATGAGATGAGAGTTTATGTAACAAAAGGGGGTTGGACTTCTGGCAGTGAATGAGGTATCTAAAATGCAGTGCAAGTTGGGATTCATCCTGAACTATTAAGGAAAGGTGGAAATCACATAATTACATGGCACAGAGGAGACAATAATAATTTTTAAATTATTTCTATTTTATCTAATCCTCCAGAATGCAATAAAACCTTCTCCTAAAGTGTAGCACAATAGCCAGTTTTTAGAATTACCAACTGTTAAAGCTGAAAGACGGAAGACACCTTAGAATAATTCAGTTGGGCTGTCTTCTTTCAGAGGTGAGGAAACAGGGTTTCAAGGACACAAAGTCAAGCCTCCTAATTTCTCTACTGTGTGCTTATCCTGTTAAACCAACCCCATTAGATCCTTTGAAGCCTAACTGGTTGATGCCCGTGGCAGCTGCTGTTACCACGTCCTGTATCAACCATGTGTTTTTGATCTTTTCACATCTGGGGTCTTAGAAACTCTGGAGGGACTTCCCCGTACAGTACAGGGCTGAGCAATTCCTTGAGACAGCAGTGGCTGGCCCGTGAGCGCATCTTTCATATGCAAACCAACCATTCCAGAGTCCAACCACCTCCTCTGTGGGGCTTTTACAATCTGGGTCATTATCTCCCTGCCCTAATCAGCCCAAGGCCAGGTCCCAGACAATTTCGAATAGTCTCTATGCCCCAGAGGTGCTGAAATGTTCAAACTCACCAATCCTGAGCCTGCTTGCCATGACTCATCTATTCCTTTCCACAGAAATCACAAAAAAAGGCTCCTGCCTGTATTCTCCGCCCCCTTCTGCCTCCTGATGGACCCTGGAGCTCCCCTGTGTGGCCCTTTGTGGCATGCCATACACCGTTCTCCTGGGAACTGTGAGTAATAATCTATCTGCTGTACACTGTCCTCCTGGGAACTATGAGTAATAATCTATCTTTTTATGGGAGTCATCTGCTGCTCTATGGCCTTGCTGTGCCTGAATGATAAAACCTGCATTTTGAAACATGCTGGTTATCCTTGGATTACCAGACCCAGCAATGGAGAGGGACCACAAAGCAGCTGTCCCCTCCGACAGTGCTCCACCCTGGGGCATCTGTCACAGTCCTACCACCCATCAGCATTTCCTCTTCTTGCCTCTGAGTTCCTCAGAGAAGAAAAGCTTTCATGAATGTGGAATAATACCCAGGAAGCCCTATTTAAAACACCCCCTGCTGGGCATGGTGGCTCACGCCTGTAATCCCAGCACTTTTGGAGGCCAAGGCAGCTGCATCACCCGAGGTCAGGAGTTCGAGAGCAGCCTGACCAACAGAGAAACCCCTTCTCCACTAAAAGTACAAAATTAGCCAGGCATGGTGGCGCACGCCTGTAAACCCAGCTACTCAGGACGCTGAGGTAGCAGAATCGCTTGAACCCGGGAGGCAGAGGTTGCGGTGAGCCAAGATCACACCATTGCACTCCAGCCTTGGCAACGAGAGCAAAACTCCATCTCAAAAAAAAAAAAAAAAAAAAAAAAAAATTCCCACAGAGCATTCTTGGGGTTTCCTAGGGTAGTCAAACATTACCCTTGGAAAGTCTCTTAAAGTTTATTTGTAGATAGATAAAATGCTTGATGTTGCCATTTTCTTTCTGCCTATGGCTCCAGATCATGGAGCAAGGCCGTGGCAGCATTAAGCAAAACCAGCACTAAACTGAGGAGGGGTCAGGCTGACCTCCCTGCAGTGTCGTCCAGCACTCCAAAGGGCGAGCACTGTGCGGAGGGACTGGTGGTCCCCAGTGGGATTCTGAGATGGGGGGTCAAGATTCTAATTGTGGTGTGTCTCTGGGGACCAGTTCAAGGTAAAGTGACCAGGGGACTGTTGACCCCATGGATTGTTCATTCAGAGGATGATGCTCTGGCTTAGAGATCCTAGTGCTGGGCTGGGTGGTCTAGGTCACAGTAGGACAGACAGAATTTCATATCCAGCCTGTTGCATGGTGAGAATGGCACAGACAGGCAGTGAGGAGCACAGGGTTTTAGTGACATCCACATTGCCCAGCTGGATAATCTGAGACAAGGAGTAAGAGGTAGAAGTAAAACAAAGAGGCCCATCAGATACCCTCTGCTTCCCAAGTTTAAAGAGATGGCATGGAGCTGTGAAGGGACCTTGGACCTCCTATTATTGTCTCTAATATTCCTTACCACTTAACCACTTGCCTTTCACACACTGGATGTCAAACGGAAAACAAAACAAAGAGGGCTTCTCTGGTGAACAAAGAAAAGGGCAGGACTTAAGTTACCATGATGTCTGCAAGTCTAGAACCTCTAACCAGCTGTCTTAATTTTTAATTTAACCAACATGTCCATGGGGAGAAAATATAAAAAAGGTTAAAAACACGGTGTTCCTCGCAGCCTAGCATGCTGGAAGAAAGTGAACACAACTGTCGTACCTGTGAGTGACGTGGTCCACAAGATGCTGTTTGAACAGGAGGCTCCACCTCTTAATAATATTCAGCAGGGATGCCTTAAAGGGTCGCATATCAATTTTCATCCAGCTGTCAAACACCTTGATGGGCTCCAGCCTGCACACCTCTTCATAGAGCGTTTCATAGGAGTCGATTTGCACTTTAAACTGAGAAAGGAGGGGAGGGTTCTCTGGGATGCCGTCTTCCACATGGTCTTCAATTTCCTCCGGAGTGAGGATGTGCCCGTACAGCAGAAACTGACCCAGAACCTCCTTCTGGTCCTCCACATAGAGGTATGAATACTGGCTGAAGGTGCTCCGATAGCCACAGCAGAGGCCCATCATCCTCTGGACTCTCTCCATGAGCGTGTGCCGCATGTTGGCCAAATCTGGCATACCGTCCAGGTCGACCTGCGGAAGCGAGACAATGGCAGGCAGGTTAGACCAGTGCGTGGCAGGAAGTTCGAGATTCAGCTGGAGAGGACACAGCTGGAAGGCAGGATGGCTGCAGCTCCAGTACCTGATAGTGAGGAGAGCCGTTTTGTGGGGAAAGCCGTGGCACCAGAGATGATATCCTAAAAATGCTGGTGACGAGACCCTCAACAATGTCATAGAAACCCCCCTTCACGCCAGACTCCAGAGACGGATAGAAAACTAGGTCTGGGATGGCCAGACTCAGTTGTGCTTCAAATATTGGGGTAAGTCCTGCCTTACACTCTGAAAAACACGGAAAACAAGCAAACAAAACAAAGAGTGGATAAAATGGACAAAGTAGAGGACTGTTTTAAAAGCATCCAGACCAATGCTTTCCTTTAGATAAGTTGCTAGACTGTAGGAAAACGGAAATGTAAAATTTGTTTACATCCCATACAATGTGAGGGTGATAGTCTTTCAGTGCTTCTCAGTGGGGGAACCACTGACATTTGAATAGGCCAATTCTGGTGCAGGGCTCACCTGGGTACTCCAGGATATTTACTTTGCTTGTCTTCACGGAGCACATCCTAGTGACAGATCAGCCCAAGCCTCTCCCCTTCCACATTCTCAAATGCCTCTTGAGTGACAGTCCAGCCTCTGGTTGAGAAGAGATTGATTTTTTTTTTTTTTTTTTTTGAGATGCAGTCTGGCTCTGTCACCCAGGCCGGAGTGCAGTAGCACAATCTCGGCTCACTGCAACCTCTACCTCCCGGGTTCAAGCGACTCTTCTGCCACAGCCTCCTGAGTACCTGGGACTACAGGCATGTGCCACTGCACCCGGCTAATTTTTGTATTTTTAGTAGAAATGGGGTTTCACCATGTTGGCCAGGCTGGTCTCAAACTCCTGACTTCGTGATTCACCCACCTCAGCTTCCCAAAGTGCTGGGATTACAGGCATGAGCCACCGTGCCCAGCCAAGAAGAGGTTGATTTTTCAAAGTCCATTTCTTGGAAGCAGCTGATTTCTTCCTAGGCACAAGCCATGTCATTCCACTGATCACTCTAGGTGAACGGGGGCAGGCTTGTCAACGATGTACAGACATGAACCACAAAGAGAAATTACAATTCTGTCTATTCTGCTCCTTATCCTTTTCTAAGAAATAACTTAATTTATTGCTGTGGTCCTGTAGTGATAAAAATTTTAAAAACAGTATGAATAATTAACAAATCCCTGATTACTTACTAGGTCAACTTGCCTTGCTAAATTTAAATCAAAATACAACGCAGAGCAAGATGTTCCAGGTACAAGATATATGCTTAAAGTTTTTATCAATAACCACTTATTTTTATATGACTTCAATTGTAGTTATATTTAGGAGCCTGTTATGGGCTGAATACTGTGGGTGGCAGAGACTGTTCACTGAAATCCATTGTTGTCTTCTTCCTTTGTAATAGAGTAATAACTGGGATTTGACCAGATTTCCCAGCCCTGCTTGCAGACAGGTGTGGCAATGAAATTTCCTCACCAGTGGATGTAGGACAACATGATGGTGCCACTCGTGGGCTGGGACTCTTGAGACTGCAGGTGACCCTTCTCTGTGCTCAGTCTCTTTCTCCTCTACCAGACTACAGCCTGGACATGGCAGTGAGTCAGCTCAACCGCAGAAATGAGGACAAGGCCCTGAAGAATGGTGGAGCCACAGGACAGAAGGAACCTACCCACCAAATTGGAACACTCACCTTTGACTCTTTCTTTCAGGGGTAGACTTCTCTGTCCTTGAAACCATATTGTTGATGGTGTTTTTGTTACCACAGCTTAGCCATTCACCCTAAGTAAAATACTGCAGTATACTCAAAATACATAAGAATAGGGCTTGCCTTCAGAACTGGAGGGATGACAAATTCACATTACTGGACTCGGGAGAGTCTCAATATTTAACTTAAGGGAACACAAGATTGGACTCAGGAGAGTCTCAATATTTAACTTAAGGGAACACAAGTTTACCAATAACAAAGTAATTATACTACTATAAGTTTATAAAATGGTATAGTTTATAAAAACTACTATAAGTTTATAAAATAGTATAGCTTATAAAATCACCTATAATTTGCTATATGTACTCATGACATATTCTGCATTAATATACATGTTATGTACTTATAAATTAATAGATAAGGTTGCATATAGTTTACAGAATTCAAAAGACTTGGAAGAATGTTTTAACTCTATGAGATTTTTTGCCCCATATGTTGACATGGGACTGTAATCTCTACACTTGGATGTAACACCAATGTAATTATCATCCAAAGCAGATTGTCCTGGTTCCACAATCTTGGTGCATGTAAATCATTTTACTGGGTAAGAGGAGGAGGGACATTTCTCTATTGAGTGGGAAGTATATAACATATGCAGGGTTTGGGTTGAGAGATGACAGGGAGACCAACCCAAACCTTGGGAATGCCCTCAACAATGTCATAGAAACCCCTGCTCTGCTCTGGACTCCAAAGGTCAAAGAAGTCTACTCTCCTGCAGGTTAACAGTCCAAGGTGAATGTTCCAGTTTGGTGGACAGGTTCCTTCCATCCTGTGACGCTACCATTTTCCAGGGCCTTATCCTCATTTATTGACACAAGTAGACAAAATGGTAAGGTGGACCTAGGATGAAAAAGCCACTTAACTGAGCCACTGCAAGGGGTCACCATGATTTTCTTCTCAGAGGCCCCTTTAGGCTCCTTTACTTCCCCTTAGATAACTAGTGTCTTTTAAATTTTATCTATAGTGCTTCAGATCAGGCACCTGATAAATTCAGCTCCTGCCCTTTCAAAGGAGAATTTGAAGGGCCTCTGTGTTGTGAAGAAAATGTGTTCCTCTGTCCTCCTATTTCCACAAAGGGAAGGAAACTTTGGTAATCTTGGAGAAAGACTGCCATCTCTTTTCTCCATCCCCTGGTCCCACTCTGTCCTTCCCACAGGTGGGCACGTGGCACATGAGACAGCCCAGATCAGGAGAACCAGAGAGCCACTGGTCAAGGATGGAGTCATTTAGGCACCATTTCTAGTGCATTGCCTGCACCCAAGTATGGCTGGGGTGTCTTCCTAGATTCTCTACGGAGGGCTTAGTGATGAAGCCCCCGAACCTCCAGCATTAGAGGAGGCTTGGTCAGTTCACTAAGGTGAACACCACCAGTGCTGGTCCATAGGAGCCAGTTGTGCAGACTTGGTGCCCGTATTCCATGCCCCATTGGCTTGTTGCTCCCAGGCTCCAGAAGATGATCTCCTACGTTGCTAACTATGCTGGGTTTCCTGAGTCCTGTTGTTGATTTCCTTAGTTTGGAGCACCCCTGTATCCTGCAAGCAAAGACCATGCCTCACACCTCATCCATTCTACCTATCAAGACCATGGGGATGGCCATTGGGGCTACACTCAGCGTTGGGCCTTGCTTCTCTCTGGATTCTCAACCTAGGTGTCTGCAGGTAGTCTCTTTTACGGGCTGGATATCTGGACACTGGCCTTGGACTATTTATTTTACATCAGTATTTCATTTTGATCCTTGAGTTTTAAAAACTCTCATCTTACTTCCATCCTCTAGCTTCAAAATATTTACCTCTGCCTTTCCATCTTGACAAATCCTTCTATAGGCTCTTTGCTAAGCAACTAGAATCTGCCAGAATGTGAAGGTTTAATTCAACTTTTAGTCCTGAACTCTTCTGCCCTGTCGATCTCATCATTTACTAGTCAAGGTTAGCCCTTTCTGTATCTTTCACGCTGTGTACCTTACCCCAGTTTATCCACTACAAATTCAAAGCCTTTAACTATTTTTTAAAAGCTTCAAAGAATGCCCATTCTGTTCTACACATTTCTTTTTCTTCTGAAAATTACCTCCTCCCCTACTTCTTGTGTGACTCTTTTACTCAGAAAAACTTCTGTTCCTTCCATTTAACCTGGTGGACACAATCTCCTTGTGTTCTCAAAAGGCTACAGAGATAAAGTACATGAAGCTTGAAGGCACAGAATGTCCCCCACCCATTGCCATAAGTCAAGCTTGGATGAAGCCTTCTGCCTTCATTACTAACAGTGCTTCCTGCTTCTTAACTTGGTCACTCCTCTTTACTGAAGCTTGATTTCGAGTGAATTCGCTTTTATGCTTTTGCTATGTGCGTCACTATCTTACAGCCTGGTTTAGTATCTAATTTTAAGCGTCAGAAATCTTTGTCTTTGAACAATTTAGAAGTTCAGTACCTTTTCTATTTTCCTGTGCATCATTCACAAAAAGTCTACAACGTTTTGGGAAAAGTCACAGAGCACTCAGCTGCTCTTCAATATAATTCAACAAATGTTACTGTCGTTATCTTTCCAATAATAACCCACATCCATAAGCCAGTAAGTACCAGTATTTTCCAGGAGATACTTGAGGGAGCACTCAATGGCAAGAAAGAATCCATTCAGCACCATATTGTCAATAGAGTTAACATATGTCTTCCAGCTATTGGAGGTTGGGTCTGCTGAAAATAGACCCAGGTTTTCCTATAAAAGGAAGAAGAAAGGATATAAACCTTGTTTAATAGCATGAAAGAACTGGTAATCAACAGTCAAAATAAAAACAACACATGGAGAAAAAAATTCTCTTGTGGAGCATTTGCTGTTACATGTGTATCAAATCCACTCTGCCTAACGAGTATTACCATTGATTGAAAGGAAGGCAAAGTTAGTCCATGACAGGAATATAGGGGTGAACCTGTCCCTGAGGAAGGAGGATGGGGTTGGCCCAGCTTCTCAGAAGCAATGCTGATGGATGCAATGTGTGTGCTTCCTAAGTGCTGGTTGATATACTGTGGAGGAAGCTGCATCAGGGCAGAAGTGTGCGTAGGCAGAGGAAGGAATTCTAAGGGTAGACAATATTAAGATTCAAGGTTTAATAAAAATTTCAGGTTCAAAGAAGCAAAGCATTTTCTGGTTAATTCTTAGAAATGAGCTGAAGTGTTTTGCAGGTGGCATTCAATACTACTGAATGATTTAGAAAATGCATACAAATAAATAATAAATGTTTCTCTTCTCTCTCTCGTTCTCGCTCTCTCTCTTCCCCGTCCTTCCTCCCTGCCTGCTCTTTTACATGATATACTCTTGACCTATTGGCACCCAAACATCCCATGGTAACAAGGTTTGGGCTTCAAGGAAAGGAAGCCTAAGTGCTCAGCAATGCCAAGTACAGACATCCCATTTACTCTTTGTCATTTGCAGTATTACCACTTTTTACAGCAACTTTCCAGTTATCTAATATCTTCAGAGAAAGCAGGAACTAACTTGCAGAAGTAACTCTTCTAGATGACTCATATTTACCCCTTCAGGATGTACTGTCATGTTATAAATCCCCCCGGATTTAAACAGTCTCATGATCCTGCTTTTAGGTAACATAACTCTACCATTTCTAAGACGCAATACCTACACCTTTCTTTCCTAAGTAGACTTAAGATGTTCTTCATGACTTAAAGTCCATCATCATGCAAATCACAACACCATGACAAGACAGAGTTGCTATCAGGTGTTAAGATGCGTATGCTTGTTTACTTCCACATTAAATCACTGCTAGTGTTTATGACTGCTTGGTATAATTGTTCTATCTTCTCTGACTGTCAAGCTATCAATATAATATCTATATCTTTCACCTTTGTTTACTGCCTCAAATCTATTGCAGTCTAAGAAACAAACGTGTTGGAATATTCTATGAAGTAGGAAGAAATAGTTCAGGTTTCTGATTTTAACCACAACAGAAGAGAGTGAGATTGTACTTGCTCTTCTTCCGCAAACAAACATAGAACTGATTATAATAAAAGAATTAATTTGTTTGGGTAACTGGATAACCGACAGAACAGGTAACAGGATAACAGAAAGAACAATGTGATCTTTGAAAGAAGGGACATACTCAAAGTGAGCCATACCACCACCTGGCTTTCTACCCAAAGGCCCTTTTCAAACTATGGCATAGGTTAGTAGAGCTTAGTTACGGCATCCCTGCTGATAGGCAGAGACGACAGAATTTGGAGTTTGGTGCTGCTGTAGTGGCTGGGTCCTCTTCAGTCTGACTGAGGGATCAGCTACATATGTTTAGAGCAAGGCTGTGTAAGACCTGGTAAGAATAGTTGCAGAGGGGTTCTAAGCTGAATGGAAATTATGTAGGCCGTATAGTGTTGGAAGATGTTAGGGTTTTATCAGAAATAATGAAGCAACCTTGCAGATAACCCAGGAATTCAGTTGAGACCCTGGAAACACCATAAGTTAGAACTGCTTGATCCCAGAGTAAGTCCTCTTTAGACCCTTAAAAAGTGAGCCTCAACAGGATCAAAGTGATCTATCAGTAAATTAGTGGCCTGCCAAAACAAAAATCAAACTCTTTAAAGAAAAAAAATCCGGATTCTCAAGTGGCATTCAAGTGGCCTCTAACATGTCTAGCACATAATAAAAAAATTACTAGATATATAAAGAAGCAGAAAAATGTGCCATTTAACCAGGAGAGAAAACAGTCACTAAAATCAGATTCAGAAAATAATCTGGGTAGGTCTCTGACTTCATAGTTGTCATACTAACCCTAGAAAGCCTACTCATTAAACCTATTTTATGTGAGAGAAAATTAAACTTCTGTCCCATTAAAAAAGAGAAAGGAAATAGACTCAGAAAATAACATAGATATTGAAATTAGCAGATAAGAACATCATAATTTCACAAAATTTAGTGAAAAAGAGTTTCAAGAAACTTACAAACTCCAAGCATGAAGAACACAATGAAAACCAACTTAGGAATATTATTGCTGTGCTGAAAAAATATCAAAGATTAAAAAAGAATCTAGTAAAATCAGCCTGAGATAAATAACACATTACATATAGAGAAACAAAGATTCAAATGATGACGGGCTTCTTATAAGAAACATTGGAGAGTAGGAGATAATGAAATAACTTCCAAAAGAAAAGCAAAACTATAAACACAATTGTGTACCCAGTGAAACTGTCCTTTAAAAACAAAGATGAAATAAGGACATTTTTAGATAAACAAAGACTGAGAGAATATGTCATAAGCAGACCTGAACTTGAAGAAATACTAAATAAATTTCTTCAGGCTGAAGAGAAACAATCCCAGATGGTAATTTATATCTGTAAAAGGGAATAACAAGCCTGAAGATGATGAGTATGTGGGTAAATATAAAACACTGTAAATATTTTTTCTTAAATTTTAAAAGTAAAAACTATAACACTGCATTGTGGGGCTCAATATGCATATTAATAGATACCATATATTTTACTATTAATACATATTATGTGTGTGTGCATATATATAAATATCTCATACAACAACAGTACAAAAAATAGGTGAGAGGTTAAATTACACCACACTTTTGCAATGTTTCTGTAGGAAAAGTCTAAGTAGATTGTGATAAGCTGAAGATGCATACTGAAACCTAGAATTGCAATACAACTAGAATTGTAATGCAACAAGGTAAAGCTGAAATGCCAACTGAGAAATTAAAATAGAATACTAAAAAATATACCATTACCCAACAAGCAGGTGAGCATGGAAGAGGAGAGGAAGGAAAAAGCAATGAAGCAAATAGAAAACAAAAAGCAAAATTTAGTAGAGGTAAATTCAACCATACAAATACTTACAGTAAATGTAAACAGTCTATGCATTCCAATTAATAGGCAGAGTTGTCAGACTTAGAAAAGTAAATTTGTATTATATGCCGACTATAAAGACAAGAAATTTCAATCCAAGAAACAAATACATTGGAGGTAAAATGGTGGGAAAAGATGCAAAATGCAAAATTTAAGAATAATGAATCAGAAAGGAAAGGCTATATTACTATCAGCAAAAATAGACTTCAAAACAAGAGGGTATTGTTAGAAGTAAAAAGGGAATTTCATAATGATACAGTGGTCAATTAATCAGGAAGTTGTAACAATTATAAATGTGATAAAATGTTACACATTTACAATAATTATAAATGTGAAATTTGTAGTTATTATAGCAGAACTTAACAGAACTTCAAACACATGACAAAATAATTTAACAGAACTAAAATTGAAATAGACAAATCCAAAATTGTAAGTGGAGATTTCAACCCTCTACCTTCAATAATTGATAGAACAAATAGCCTGCAAAAGATCACAACAAGGCTATCAATTGCTTTGAACTAATTCATATTTATAGAACACTACCCCCAACAAAAGAAGAATAAACATTATTGTCAAGTCTCCAAGGAACACTCAGTAAGATTGACCATATTCTGGGTCATGAAACAAGTCTCAGCAAATTCCCAAAGATTGAAAGCTTACAGTGTATCTTCTCTGAGCACAATAGAATTAAATTAGATATCAATTTTTAAAGATATCCAGAGAAGCTCTGAATATATGGAAATTAAACACAAACTTCAAAGTGACCATTGAGTAAAAGAAGTTATAACAAGAGCTGGGCATGGTGGCTCACATCTGTAATCCCAGCACTTTGGGAGGCCAAGGTGGGTGAATCATTTGAGGCCAGGAGTTCAAGATCAGCCTGGCCAACAGGGCAAAACCTCATCTCTACTAAAAATACAAAAATTGGCTGGGTGTGGTGGCGCATCCCTGTAATCCCAGCTATTTGGGAGGCTGAGGCACAAGAATCTCTTGAACCTGGGAGGCAGAGTTTGCAGTGAGCTGAGACAGCACCACTGCACTCCAGCCTAGGGGACAGAGCAAGACTCTGTCTCAAAAAAAAAGAAAAACATTTAAAACTGAATAATAATACAAATGAGGTAGTATCATCAGATGCCCATATGTGAAAGAAAGGCTTAAAATCAAGACCCTAAGTTTATGCCCCAAGGAGCTAAAAACAGATAAGCAACTAGCCCTAAAATAACTTGAATGGAATAATAAAAAACAGAAATTAATAAACTAGAAAATAGATGAATAGAGAAAATTGGCAAAGTCAAAATCTGGTTCTTTGAAAAGATTTATAAAAGAAAAAGAAAAGAACTCTAGCAAAACTGACCAAGAAAAACAAGTCGCAAATTGCCAATATTAGGAATGAAAAAGGATGCAGCACTACAGCTCCCACAGACACATAATGTTGGGGTGATCAGACCCAACACCAGGTCGTGGGGGCTACGAAGTCCGGCGGAGTCAAAGGAATGAGACAAGAAAAGTTAAGAGTACATAGGGTAGGTCCAGGGGGCCAACGCCAGTTTGAAGGCTGCGAAGGCCCCGAGCTCTAGAAGCTAACACTATTTGTTGGTAATCAAACAAAGAAGCAGATGGTGAGGACATGCGGATGTGAGGGTGGACAGGTGAGGACGTGAGGATAGAAAGGTAGCGGTGCATCAAGTGTAGCTGTGATGGTTTAGCATATGCTCCACTACTTGAGATAAGGGAGAACAGGTTCTTCTAACTTGAGATACAATCAATTTATGATCTTGGGAGAGCAAGGAGCAAGGGGCCAGCGAGTCTGGACACATTCCAGAGGCTACAAGGGTTTTTATGCCCTGAGTCCTGGGTTCTCTCCAAGCCACAAGGGGTTTTATGCCCGGGCTTAGATTGTAGTGTGGCAGGGCAGCCTTCCACCCTTTGGTACAAAGCTTGGTGTTCCATAGGCTACGAGGGGTTTTAGACCCTGGAACCAAGACATGTTCCAAGACTCTTTTACAGACAAGCAAGCCCTGCCTCAGCTCTTCTGCCAACACATAATGATAATAAAAAATAATTATGAACCATTTTTTTTGACGGTAAGCTTTATAACTTAGATAAAATGAAAACATTTGTTGAAAAAAACAACTTGCAAAAACTAATAAAGGTATTAGGCAAAAAATCTAAACAGTCTTTCATCTACCAAAGAAATAATTATCAAACACTTTCCCCAAAAGAAACATCCACATCCAGAAGTATTCCCTGGTGAATTCTATCACACATTTAAGGTTAAGACCAACCTTCCACAAACGTTTTCAGAAAATAAAAGAGGAAATGCTTCCCAACTCATTTTATAAGGTTAGCATAATCTTAACACCAAAACAAAAACATCAAAAGAAAATAAAAGTGGAAGATAAATGTCATTCTTAAACACATGAACAAAAATATTTTAAAATTATCAAATCCAATTCGATAATACATAAAAAGATTAATATGACATGACCGAGTGCATTTATTTCAGAAATGCAAAGTTGGGTTCAACACTTAAAAAAAAAAAAATCCAATGCGCCCATTAACAGAAAAAAAGAGCAAAAATTATATAACCACCTCAGGAGATGCAAAGAAATCATGTGATAAAATTCAATGTGTAATCATGATGAAACTCTTTTAGCCAAGTAGGAATAAAAGGGGTCTTCCTGTGTCTGATAAGGAACATCCACAAAACCCTACAGCTAAAATTTTAATGGTGAATTACCAAATGTGTCTCCACATAATTGGAAATGAGGCAAGCATTTCTACTCTCACCACTTCAACGTTATACTGAAGGTTCTAGCCAGAGCAATAAGGTTACAGAGGAAAAAAAAGACATAAAAAATTGGAAATAAAGAGGTAATGTTGTCTCTATTTGCAAATGACTTATTTATATAGATCATCATCCTAAATTTACAAAGCAATTACTATATCTAATAAATTTAGAAAGATCACAGAATATAATATCAAAATGTAAAACTAAATGACACTTTTATACACTACCTGATAGTAATTGGAAAATAAAATTAATAAAACAATTCCATTTATTGTAGAACCACAAACATAAAAAACTTAGAGCTAGATTTAATAGAAAATATGTGAGACTTCAACACTAAAAACTACAAAGCATTGCAGAGAAAAATTAGAGACTTAACTAAGTGAAGAGACATGCCATGTTCATGAATTGCTATATTCAATATTGTTAAGGTCTTTATTCTCCTCAAATTAATCTACAGATTTAATGTAATCTCAATCAAAATCACATCTAGCTTTTTTCCCCCTAGAAACTGGCAGGCTGAATCTAAAATTTATGTGGATATGTAAAGAACTTATACTAGTCAAAATGATGTTGAAAAGGAAAAACTAAGTTTGCAGGACATGTAGTACCTGATTTCAGACTTATTAATAATCGATTTTCTCTTGATCAATAATCAAGAACAAGTGGCATTGGTATTTTCTAACATATATATTTTATATTAATATTTTATACAATTAATCAATTTTCAACAAAGATGCCAAAAAATTCAAAAGGGAAAGTTATTTTTAATGGTATGGGAGCAATCAGATGTTAATATGGAAAATAATGAGTTCAACTCCTACAACCTCCTAAACAAAAATTAATTCAACACAGGTGATACTCCTGAATAAAAATGTGAAAACTGTAAAGCTTCTGAAAGAAAAAACAAAACAATATCTTTGCAATCTTTGGGATTGTTAGTTTCCTTAGGACTCAAAAGTACTAACCACAAGAGGAAAAAAGGGAAATCGCATTTAAATCACATGAAAATTTAAAACTGTTTCTCATCAAAAGATATCAATAAGAAAATAGGTAAACCACCAATTTGGAGAAGATATTCACAATACACGTATCTGTCAAAAGATGTGTAACCAGAAGCTATAAAGGATTCCTAGAACTAAAAACAATCCATTTAAAATGAGAAAAAGACTTAGACACTTTATAGAATTCATATAATTGGCCAATCAGCATATGAGAAAATATTCAAAAATATAAATCTTCAGAGAAAGACAAATTAAAATTTCAGTGAGATACCAGCACACACTGACTAAAATGGTAAAAATTTAAAAGACCCACAACACAAACCCACAATTTGGTGAAGTGGTAGAGCAACTGAACTTTATTATATTGCCACTGGGAGTATAAATTACACAATCACTTTTGAAAACTGCTGGGCTATTACTTACAAACATTAAACATATGCCTACTGATGAACCTGCAGTTCTCAAGAGAAATGAAGACATATGTCCATGGAATAACTTATATCAGACTGTACACACAAGCTTCATTTATAATAGTCAGAAACCAGAAATAACTCAAAAACCATCATTAGGGGACTGGATGAACAAATGCTGCTATATTCATACAATGGAATTCTAGGAAATAAAAGAATTAGACTCGAAATAAATGCAACAATATGGATAAATCTCAATAACACTAGGCTAAGATTTTAAAAGGGCAGACACAAAAAAGAACATGCTACATAATTCCATTTATAGGAAAAGACAAATCTGCTCTATATTGACAAAACGCTGATCAGTGATTGAGGCTGGCAGGAGAATGGAGATGTATTGACTGGAAAGAGGGACAGGTGAACTTTCTAGGGTGACGGCAAATATTCTGTATTGTGGTAGTTACCTGAGTGTATACATTTGTAAAACTCACCGAGTTCTATGTATACTTTTTGTCTGTACATTGTACTGCATGTATATTATACTACAACTTTAATAAATGAATAACCAGCTGTACCCGAATATCCAACAGTGGGATGAGTTAGTCAAATCCTGGTGCATCCACACAATTAAACATTACACGTGATATCATAGAAGAAGAATTAGTGACATAGACAGTTACTGGGTACACTGTTTTAAAAATCAAGTTATAGCAAATCAGCAAGAAAAGAACAAACAATCCCATCAAAGAGTGGGCTAAAGATGTGAATAGACAATTCTCAAAAGACGATAAGCAAATGGCCAACAAATATATGAAAAAAATCCTCAACTTCACTAATGATCAGGGAAATGCAAATCAAAACCACAATGCAACACCACCTTACTCCTGCATGAATGGCCATAATCAAACAAATAAAAAAATAATAGATGTTGGTGTGGATCTGATGAAAAGGGAACACTTTTACACTGCTGATGGGAATGTAAACTAGCACAACATTATGAAAAACAGTGTGGAGATTCACGAAAGAACTAAAAGTAGAACTACCATTTGACCCAGCAATCCCACTACTGGGTAGCTACCCAAAGGAAAATAAGTCATTATATGAAAGAGATACTTGTTTATAGCATTATAATTTGCAATTGTAAAAATATGGAAGCAGCCCAAATGCCCATCAATCAACAAGTGGATAAAAAAATTGTGATATATACATGTTTGTGTATGTGTGTGTGTGTGTGTGTGTATGGTGTGTGTATACATGTTAAATAACATTTGGTAATTTAAATATTTTTAGACAAAAACCACTGAACAGAAGCTCCATGAACAGAAGAAATTATTGTATTTCTCTTCTCTAAATTTTTATCTTCTATCTATCTATCTATCTATCTATCTATCTATCTATCAACACATGCACACACCATGGAATGCTACTCAGCCATGAAAAGGAATGAAATAATGGCATTTGCAGCAACCTGGATGGAATTGGAGACCGTTATTCTAAGTGAAGTAACTCAGGAATGGAAAACCAAACATTGTATGTTCTCACTCAAAAGTGGGAGCTAAACTATGAGGAGGCAAAGGCGTAAGAATGATACAATGGACTGTGGGGACTCAGGGGAAAGGGTGGGAGGGGGTGAGGGTGAAAGACTACACACTGGGTGCAGTGTACACTGCTTGGGTGATGGGTGCCTATGTACCAATTAGCAGAAAAAGATAAAAATTTCTTCTGTTCGTGGAGTTTCTGTTCAGTGGTTTTTGTCTAAAAATATTTAAATTATCAAAAGGCAAACATTATTTAAGGCCTAATTACTAAGCTTTGTATTTGACCTCAGGGACGTTTATGACTACCCTGGAGGTTGTGTAATATGTCGGATACATGCAGAGCTGCAGTCAGACAGTTCTGCCTCCTGTTAACTGGGCAGCCATAGACAATTAATTTAACCTCTTTGTGCCTTCGCTTTCTCATCAATAATAATGAAGGTATCTGAGTTTCATGAGAATTAAATGAAATGGACAGTGCTCAGGACAGTGCCTGGCACTGTGCGGTAGTGTATGGTAGATACTAGATAAATCTCGACTACTATTATTGTGTTATGATAAGAATTATTATTAAAGTGTCTGAACTTTTAGAGACTTTTATGGTAAGTATTTTTGGTTATTTTCTGGTTGTCCCCTGGATAATTAAAATGTTACAATATGTGGTTTTTTTCTAGGTCACTGTGCTTGTCTCACTGATTTGGCAATTTAATTGTCTAAATTTTTTCTCATTCTGACTTTCAAGAGCATGGATTTGAGCATTTGTCATCACATAGATAGGTGATAGACAGATCTGAATTCTTTGTTCAAGATCATGAATACTACTGGTGATTTGAGTGACATAATCGCAATAATAGACAGATACATAAATGATAGATGGATGATAGATAGATTTTAAAGTTTTTTTTTTTTTTTGAGATGGAGTCTCGTTCGTCGCCCAGGCTGGAGTGCAGTCACTCAATCTCGGCTCACTGCAACCTCCGCCTCCCGGGTTCACGCCATTCTCCTGCCTCAGCCTCCCGAGTAGCTGGGACTACAGGCACCCGCCACCGCACCCGGCTAATTTTTTGTATTTTTAGTAAAGACAGGGTTTCACCATGTTAGCCAGGATGGTCTCCATCTCCTGACCTCGTGATCCGCCCGCCGAGGCCTCCCAAAGTGCTGGGATTACAGGCATGAGCCATCGCGCCCGGCCAGATTTTAAACTTTTAAAATCTTAAGTAGTTTCTTGTTTTTGCCTGATGGTTTTCTTCTACTTCAAAGCGGGGACTATGTCTTACATTTTCTTGGTATTCGATATAGTGCCCAGGACAGCTATGGAAATACAGTTGATGGATGGATGGGTGAATGAATGGATGAATGAACAGTCGGATGAAAGAACGATGAATGAAAAGTGGATGCCTGGGTTCTACAACAGCTACTGATTTACTAGATGTGGGGACAGAAGGGGTTAAAAATTCCATCAAATTGAGGGACTCTTTATCTCTCAAAGACAAAATTGGGTTAATTATCTTCTCTTAATTCTAGCAATCATAGTGCTTAAGGCTCAACATTTTTATTGTGCTTCAAACCACAGATAATCCACAGACAACAACCGTGATTGACTTGTGACTTTCCACAGAAGTCAACTTGTCAGACACTGCCCTGTGGCTACTTGTGTAGGGCTGGAGCTGGTGGCCATATTATAATCCTTTCCCATTGTTCACAAAGAAGCTTTGGTCTTTGATGATGGGACATCAAGTTTCCGTGACCACTAATGCAGGGCAGAGCTTTACTGCCTGAAGTGCAGCACTCTGTATTTTTTCCTCTTATCACACACAGTTAGGGACACCGTGGTAGCCTTTCATTTCTTTAGGTTCTACGGAGCTGGGTTATAAGGATGATGCTGGAGGACCACACTAGGTTGTGTGGGCAAGCTGGGATGGGGGTGGTTAGTGCAGTGGATAATTTAGGATTCCGCCCTTGTCATCTTCTTCTCTTCCCTTAGGGGCAGGTGTGAGACCGAAGTCATGTGTTGTCATCGTGAAGATAGTAATCATTTCAACACATCAATACCAAAATGCAACTTTTCATTTGCCTTATCTATTAGCTTTAGTCTTTTGCTATCATCTTAAACTTCTATCCTTGACTTCAGAAGACACTGCATTTATTGATTGTCCTAATGTTCCAAATCACTTATTGCACACAAACACACTTTTTGATGCTTTCCCTAAACTTGCTGTATGTGCGCCTGAGTGGCTGGGTTATTACCTGAACAAGGGCGTGGATCTTAAGGCCAGATTCCTTGATGAGATTGTAATATTTTTCCATTCGATCATGCTGATCATCCAGAGAAAGAAGGGATTCTCTTTTTCCATCTTTCCTCTTAAATATTGGAGCCACCCATGTTTTCATGATGTTTTGGATCTCTTCCATATTGTCTTTAGTTTTCTGAATTCTTTGTTCAAGATCATGAATACTACTGGTGATTTGAGTGACATAATCGCAAACGCCTGCTCCTCAAAAGAAATAGAATTAATTGAAATAGCCTGCAGTGGCAGAGCTAAAGGGTTAGTTGCTATGAAATGTAGGGATTTAATACTTGCGAGTGTTATAAGACTTTTCTATACAGGTAACTTCATTATCATCAGAATATTCTCCCTCCTAGTTGTATTAAAAGACAACTTTACCATGATCCTGATTATGGAGGAAGAGAAAGGGGTAATGCTTACTTACCAAGCACACAAAAGTTGGCACAGCTGCTAGGGAATACAATTTTATATCCAAATACCAGTGAGACTTCATGACCTTATTTGGGTTAATCTTTCTTTTCATGTTTTAAGCACTTGCATCGTGTTAAATTTTGAAAATGTGTTTTCCTCTTGTACATGAACTAAAGTTCTAACTTGTTTAATAAGGCATTCAAAGACTTTCATGAATCAACCGTAATCTTTTTTTTTTTTTTCAAACTTTAACCCTTCTGAGGACCCTAATTCGAATTAATCTCCCTCCCCTGTGATTTCCTCCTGTGATTCCGTCCTGTGAATCCCTCTCCTGTGATTGGTCACACTTTAACTCTGTGATGGCTTTTCATGAAAGTCATCATATGGCTCCGTATAACTTAGGTTGTAAATCTGTCTGTTGTCCCCACTAAATGTGAGCTTTTTGAGGGTAGAGACCATGTCCCATACACCTCAAATCTCTCTAGTTTGTCACACAGTATCCTGCACGTATTAATCAGCCAATGAAAGTATATTGAATTGAAAGATACCAGAGAAGTCAATGCGTACTGCTTTAAGATGTTTACAATCTAGTTAAGAAAATTAAATAACAAAGATAATATAGTAAGAGCTCTCACTTGTGGAGCACCCAATATATGCTGGAGACTGTAGGAGATCTTATGCAACCTCTGAGCCTCCCAACGTGCACGGCAGCAAGGTTTTCTAACTTTACCAATTATATCCATAGAGAAGAAAGAAAAGGAATACCAACTCTTTTTGCCTTCTCTGCTTGGATATGTGTCAAAGGAGAAGACAGACTTATGTTTCAAACCCAAATGAGATTGCCAGGGAATAACTGGAGGTTCTATGAACTTTATTAGATCCTCGAACCTCCATGTTTTTGTCAGACTTCAGATGGTGCCCTGTTACCTTCTGTTTTCCAGTTCAAAGTCTCCTCTGCTGCTCTGAGGCGGAGGTCAATATTTTGCAGCTCTTCCTCTACTAATGGAAATTCCACCTCCAGCAGAGTTTTCATAACCTTATTGTACCAATTTGCTGTCAACTCCAAATTAGCCACAAGCTGCCGATAGAAATCCCTGGAGGAGAACATGGCTGCTGCTGTCTCAGGGATGTGTGTCATCTCTCTGGCTTCAAGATAGCTCATTTCTTTCAGCACTGAAAGCAGCTGGAGGAAAGAAGCAACACAAGCGTCTGTCGTTCAGTGACAATGAATAATCTGCAGCATCGGTCAAGGACTGGACAATCCCAGGAGGCCCAAAGATCTTCTGGGTCTCTTTTTAAGTTCTCCTCCTATCAGTTTCTTAAATCTAGTCTCAGAAAAGGAAAATCAAGTATCAGGGAGAAGGAAGATGTCTCCAACAGACACAAGGCTCCTAAATCTGTAGATCATAAAGAAGAGGAAAACCTGAGAACAGAGGCAAGAGCGATAGCAGGGGAGGGCTCTGCCTTCTGTGCTTTGGGCAACATGGCTGCGGAAATGATGGGCTTATGCTGGCCCAGCCAGTTCCCGATCAAGGGTGGTGGTGGTCTAAAGGAGGAGAATCATCTGGCCTGGGCTACCAACATTTATGAGAAGCCTCAAGTTCAGACTTCTGGCATTCTCTCCAAATGAAACAGTCACAGTGAGACGCTGGCAGGATTGAGAGGAGGTGCCCATAATAAAACTTTAGTTATTCAATGTAATCATTTGGAATACCCCACAACTTCCGTAACCCTCTGCTGGCATTTCCTTGTGTCTTAACATGCTAGGGGTTCAGGAAATGGAACTTATCCAGGCTGCTCTGAACTTCTGTGGGGTCCCAAATTTAGCAGCAACTGAAGAAGTGAGAAACCAAGCAGAAAGAGTCCAATGAAACAACAGGGATTCCATGCACCCTCTTCTTCATCCTTCCTTATTTATTGATGTTCCTATCTGAACCCATGAGGACTGATGGGCATAGGTACAGGTGATGAAACAGATGGCCCCAGGTTCTCCCTATCTCCCCTTCATATAAAGACACCTGGCTCCTAGCTCTCCTTCCAGTGCTCTGGGCCAATTCTTTATTGTGAGTGGGCAAACCCTAGTCAGCAATCAGACAAATGCTAACCATTTTGTGGGGAAATGGGCTCAGTCTTCTAGTTTTCTTAGAAGTAAGCTCAAGACAGATACTAAAAATTTAACTGTAAAAAGTGAAAAGAAAATAACTGAAAGAAAAGATCTGGGGCTATTAATATAATAGGGAAGTAGAGAAAGTCACTCCAAACATAAAACCACAAAATAAAACATAAAAATTTTGGGGCATAAAATATCAATGTAAAATGGCCAACATATTTGGCCATTTAAACTGGCAAAATTTTTGGAGCGGATTTCTTAGTATCTGTCACATATTTCCAGAGTATCCTAACAAATTCACAGGAAGAAAGGGCACTTCTGCTAGCAAATGGGCAAAGGACATGAACAAGCAATTCAAAGAAGAATAAATATACATGAGTAATGAACACATGATAAAAATTCAAATTTACTAGTAATTAAATAAACACAAATTGAACAACATTGAGGTTTTTTTTTTTGTTCAACAGTCTGGAAACTATTTGAAGAAATGAACAATATCTTGTTGGCAGGAAAATGACTGAGTTCCATCTTTCTAAAGAACAAGTTGATAGTATACATGAAAAGTCTCAAAATGTGAATGCCCTTTAGCCCAGAATTTGCATTTCTGGACTGTTATCCTGAAGAAATAATCAAGAATGCATACAATAAAAACTAGGGATATTTGTTGTAGCATTATTTATACTATGCTTTATCCAATTTAAGATGTCATCTGTTGTAAGATTCACTATTATTTTATATGCAACAAAAGAAAAAAGAAAAACATGCAGTCTATTAAACTACAAACATGCCAATTTCAGAGATATAAATATGTAAAAAGAGGCTTCCTAGAATCCAAGAAATACAGACTGATGAAATGGTAAAATAATGTAAATGTCCAACAATAAGACATTTAAAATAATTTAAATGATTCACATAAATTTGAAAAAATTAACCTATATGATTCTTATCTTGTCCCCAGAGGGGCAAATTTCTGATCATGTCCCTCTAGACTAAGAAGTGTGTCACTTCATTCTTAATAGCCCAGCTTTGGCCACATTGCTTGAAGTTGTATGTCAAGGGGTGACTGTGTTCTTCTTTGACTTGTTAAGCTTGTAGCTGTCCTCCATCAACTCACATTATAATTTAGGTATTAATATTTATTCCTCCCCCACCTTTTTCCTCTTGTTTCCCTCCTTTCCCTTCTATGGCCTGCAAACATCTATAAAGTGCGCCCTATGTGTTACACATTAAGGCAGATAAGGTCCTTGTCCTTGGAGTGTATAGAGGCTGGTTCATCTTCAATGCAGGACTAAGTATAGTTATATACCAAGGACTTAATTATGATATAGTAATATATATTATACCAAGGGTTTATCTCAAGGGCTTAATTACTATATTACAATATGGAGACTGTGGGCCTATTTGGCAATCCAGATATTCATCTCTTTAGGCATTTACTATTCAATATTGCTCACAGTGAATGCCAATGAAATTGATCCAAGGAGTTCAGTAAGTTAAACAGACTCATGTCTTGCCAAAGTGAAGAAATGAATTTTCTATATTCCTTGTTGACTTTGATCGCAGAGGAGGAAGCGATGTTCCACTTAAATTGCAATTTTCTTGAAAGATGC